>NC_062209.1:3402032-3707453 GCF_912470025.1 Vespa velutina
CACTCTCTTTCTCTCTCTCTCTCTCTCTCTCTTTTCTATCTTTTTGCCTTCCTGTAGTATATTAAAAAAGTTTACGAGATCACGTGACTACCATCTGCTAGACAATTAACGTGAAAGAAAAGAGAAAATTTGACTTGACACCCTTTCAAGGTGATCGTGAGATCCTTCGCTCAAAGAGATTACACGCTTTATGATCGATCAAAATTTTATTCGTTATTAGTTTCAAAGTGTTTTAAATGAAAACTAAAGAAGAAGGTAAAGTGATAAAAGGGAAGGGGTCTAAAAGATACATAGCGCCGGCAAGAAAACGTCGTAGCGTAACTGTCCTCTCTATTTCTCTATTTCTCTCTCTCTCTCTTTTTCTCTCTATCTCTCTCGTTCTCTCTCCAGACGATGTTTAGAAGGACTTCGTTTGGGAAACCCTTGACTGTGAGGGTTCCTCCATCGCATTGACCGAAGTAACTTTGGATTCGAACTTTGCTTCCTCGATGTCCTTTTCCTCTTCCCTTTCTTCCCTCTGCCCCTCTCTCTCTCTCTCTCTCTCTCTCTCTCTCACTCTCTCTCTCTCTCCGTCTCTTTCTCTCTTTCTTTCCCTCCTCTTTTCACTTTCTTTTCGGTTCTTGCTCGTTCGCTCGTTGCGCGCCAACTTATCACAAACGGCAGCCTGCCGCCAAAGGGCGAAGATTAAATTGGCTCTCGAGCATCAGGAAAAAGTTTTACGAACGCGAAGTCGATGTCCACAAAAGGAAAAGCGAGCAGCCGTTATCGCTCGAAAGATCAGAACGAGAGAGAAAAAGAAAGAGAGAGAGAGAGAGAGAGAGAGAGAGAGAGAGAGAGAGAGAGAGTCATATGCTTGTCGAACTTTTTCTTTTTAGACATTCTTCACGAGGAAATAAAATTTATGGTCAGTACGTATATATTCCTTAATATCAGAGAGATAAGAAGAAAACATCGTCTTAATCGATCTCCTAATAAAAACCTGACATATACATGTATATACACATATGGAATGTGATTTACTTCGAACGTATCGAAGATGAACTTTTTTCTTTTCTTGTTCATCTTGATATGCAAGTCCAGTTGAAACAGACTACCAAAAGGTAATTCAAATATGGCTTCTGGCACAGAACTCACTTTGGCCAATCGTCCCACGCACTAGAGAGGATGGGACACAGAAGGATGGCGTAAAGCAAGACCGAATAGGATGAATAATATCGGCGGCTGTTTGCGTTTCATCGCTCTCGTACACATTACTAACGCTCGTCTGAACGCTGGTCTTTCCAAAGGGATGGTAAAGGGAGAGAGACGAAAAGGGGAGAGCACAATGAGCACTCAAGTAATAACGAAATTGATGCAGACCTGGTCGCCTCGCTTCTGTAAATACGCCGTAATGTGCACATTCGGGTTGTACCAATTAATTTGTCCTGTATGCGCCGTCCCGGCTCTTTCACAATGCCATTCTATTTTCTCTCTTTCTCCCTCCTTCTCTCTTTGTTTGTCTATCTTATGTCCCTTTCTTCCTCCAAGCTTCTCTTTTTCTCTCGTTTCGATATCTAAGTCGGCTAATATTCGCAATTAACGCATGAAACACGACGAACGAAACTTCACGTTGCAAGTACACGATGTACGAGCGCTTTTATGTGAAATATTAAATGATATTTATTAAAGGTGTTTACAATTTTGAAAAGATCTGTAAAACGTCGCACATAAATATCTATTTATCTTTTTTTCTGGTATAAATCATTAAAGAAATAAAGCGTAATCGATTAAAGAATAAAAATAAATTATTTTCAATCGTCTCGTTTTCGTTTAAAAAGAAAATTAAAAAAGAAACAGACAGATAAGTGGACAAACAAATGTTGGCGCCTTTCCCGAATGCCTTTCCTACTTCATTCTTACCTCTTCGTGCCTTTTCTTGAGTGTACGTTACCCCTTAGGAATTTCGCGCGCACTTCGGTGAAGTGGGAAAAAGAAGGACAAAAAAGATCTTATTTGCAGGGGCTTAACGATAGATCCGTTTCACGAACAGAGCAAAGGGTAATTTACATTCAATTCAGGAAATCCCAGATGTCTATTGGCTAAAAGACCGTTCGAAGAAGAATACCCGACTACCCAGCTCCTACATCGGATATCCGACATCTGCATAATTCTGCTTCCATTCTTTCTACTCTTCTTCTTCATCTTGCTTATACTCTTTCCCTTCTTACTACTCAGTTCTATTCTCTTTCTCTTCTTATTTCTCTTTTTATGCCATTTACGTCTTTCCAGTCCGCGAATTTTCAACACCTTTTTCAGACGTTCGTTACGGAATTACATTCGAGACAGGCACACGTAGATTTAGCGGGTATCGTGTCGAGTACGTAGCTAAGCGGGTTTCACGAATCTCAGTGATAAATCGTATCTAACGATAAACGAAATAGCTAGCTCGCTCGCTACTACTTTTCTCGTTTATGCGGCTGACGTACGGAATGCTTGAAAATCAAGTATCATTATTAATGCCAACTCTCGTATATACCAGCGGTCGTTATTCTCGATAGTTTAATACGTTTCCATTAATGAAAATACGCTTGCCAGCATAACGTTTGAACATACATATTTCGAGTACACACACACGCACACACACACACATATATATATATAAACGCGTATATAGGTATTCATAAATAAATAAATAAATATATATATATATATATATATACACATATTTATATATTTCGAAAATATACAGATACGCGATATGACGCGAGACCGACAATGACGCGAGACCGACGCTCTTACTTCCGTAATAAAACGAGATTTATTTTCGTAGTTAATTCTCAAGCATCCAGATGGAATAGAAGGAGGTGCCTCGAATTATAAGCGGTCGAGCAGCTTGAAAATGGCCTCGGGGGTGGTAAACTTTAAAATTTATGCCTTCTGCCGGCACAAAGAGCCTCGAAGTTAAATTAAGTCCGACTATCTTGTTGTGCGCGAGATAAACAACGAAGGCACAAGGAAATGTCCAGAATTAAACGCGAAAAACTTCCGTGGGGGTAGGCGTCGTCGTGCTCGAGGACGAGAAATAAAATTCGGCGAGAGAAAGTAACGAGAGATGTTGAAATCTTTTAAACACGCCTGGCCGAATCTTATTAGGATAATAATTCCGTTCCAAAGACCTAGAAATTTTCAGTTCGAAAGGAATCAACATTCCTTCGAATAACTTCTTTAATCTTTTTCTGGTCACAAACCTTTTAGAACAATAAAGAAGTTAACCTTTAATAGCCAAAAATAAGATCAATCTTGCTAAATGATCTTTGTAATTTTTGTGAATCCGAAAAATAATCTGATAATCCGTTCGTCTATTCCAGTCATCTATTATTTTTCTATCATCTACAACTTATAAGAGAGATAGAAAATAGAATTACTGAAAAAATACATTATGATAGAAGATAAAAATTGTCTTTTTCAAAAGATCGTCCAATAATCCCTTCTCTCCTTTCACCTTAGATTCTCTCTGCTTTCCGTTTCTCTTCCTCCTTTCTCCCATTTCTATCCTTCTTCTTCTACCCTCTAGCGAAGACAAAAGCACAGTACGGGACATTCTAATTAGTGGAGCGTCTATTATGCTTCGGAAGACAGCATAATAGGTGCCGCGGTGTAAAACTCCGGTGCGCATAGCCATTTCCCCTTATTCACCCATCAGCCCTCTCTTCCACATTTTACACTCGACCCTCCACGCGTCTCCTCCTTCATGATATAAATCTTGGCCACCACTTCTTACGTCTTCGCCATCCATTCGTCCACCTCCTCGTTATCCGTACATCTACCATTTGACTCGCGCTCTCGTCCCACTTTCTTAATTGTTCCTTTATTAAAATACACTAATTAATATCAATTACGGTCGATCAATTACGGTTTATCGCTATAATAGAAAAGTGTCTTTAGATCGGTGTTACCGTTCTCCTTTTATTTTTATAAAACGATCGATTATCGAGCAAATTTATAAAGAAAACTCATTTGAATATTGAAGAAGGGAAAAAAAGAAAAAAAAAACAAGAATGAAGAAAAAGAAAAAACGATCGAAAGTACGATCGAAAAGTACATACGTATCACGTTTGATACATCGAGCATTTGATACTTCGAACGCAATTAAGAGGTAGATCGACGAGAGCCCGAGCGGAGTTCGATAGTGAGATTATAGAAGATTGGTAGGAGATCCGAGGGAACATCGGTTTGCAGATTCGTCGAGCTTGCGGCAGCATATAACGTGCGCGTATAACGCGACGTACCAATGTAGCGCGACGCAACTCGCTTTACACTGGCCACGCGTTCGCCATGTGGTACGCAGAAAGCTCTGAAACCTATGCAAACCCGTTCGAAACTATGTAAAGTAATGCTAATCCGCCGATAAAACCCTTCGGTCGCCGAGAGAGGAGAAAGAGAGAGACGGAGATAGCGAAACACACATACACGTACAATCGAGCATTTCTATCTTCTCCTTTCCCTCCCTCCCCCCCCCTCTCTCTCTCTCTCTCGCCGAAGAGAATTACGCGTCTGTGTGTGCGTACGAATGTATCGAGGAACGTACCGCAATGCAGCGGTGTGGCCCTTGCCTCGCCCCTCGCGTATTTTCCAGTAATCCTCGGACCCCTGGACTGTAACTCTATTAGACTCCTGTGAAAGGTTTACTTCCAGGTTGGCTCAGATCACTGCTCTCTCACTTATTCGTTGGCAGGGCAAATTACTATCTACCTGGCTGCCTACTAGCAACCACCTACCGAGAGCATTGCCAATCCTGCGACAACGAGAGCTCGACCTAATTACTTTAAATTGTACCGACCTTATCCTTTCTCTCTCTCTCTCTCTCTCTCTCTCTTTCTCATGCATATGCACATACGTATTCTCCACGTAGAATATACATACTGCCGCCAAAGACTAATCATTTTCCACGGTATACGTGTACCATTCCAGCACGGACGATTAAATGCATTTTACCTCTCTTAAATGGTTTCTATGAATGTACTCGTGTGCAATGCGCAAGTTGAGCTTCAATAATGTCGTTGGTGGTGTCAGAACGAAGAGGAACGGTTTAACGTTTCACGGAGAGAATTTCTCTATAAATTTTGTAGACGCGAGGGTGGACGATTCGTAGAGATCGAGATTAATCAAACGACATGGTACCTCGCATTGAAGGATCTTCTCAATTTTTCCTTTTTTTTTTTTTTTTTTTAATTCATCTCCAATGATTGTGATTAACGAGGATAAAGCAATTGTTTCCTCTCGGTCGGATCTCAAGTATGCAGGAATTATCTTTAATGATTGTGATTAATGGGATCGCTGATATGTTCGAAAGCGACTGATTCTGTTGGTGTTTTCGCGAGATATATTAGATGGAAAATATCATTGGAGTATTAAATTTGAAGAAGCACGAGAATGAAGCATTCGTTTCTCTTAAGAAGATCCGGTGCTGCGACGTAATTGCAATTTATAACATACGGAAGAGGAAAATGTTTTCGTTGGTTTTATCACGAATGCCTGACGGTGGGTGACGGTAAATGGAAAGAGAAAAAAAGATAAAATCGTGGTTGACCACGATTCGTTGTACGAAGAGAGAAGTTATGAACGTTTTAGTTGGGACATTAACGAAGGAAACATTTAAAACTTGAGTCCTTCCCAAAGTTCTTACGCGTAAACATTAAAGTCAGCCAGCTAAGTGGCACCGTTACTTCTTCGCCGAGGAAATAAGTATAGTCGAGCAAGCAAGTTTCTTCTTGATTATGGTATTTCTGGCCGCTACTTCCTACGGTCCTTACCACCCCCGTTCAACTCCACCCAAGTCACCCTCTAACGGGTGCTACCTTCGAAGAAAAATGTCAGCTCGGACTGCAACGCGGTCATTTCCCTCGGTGAATGACATCGCGTTTGTTTCCGTAATAAAAGAGAACAGCAGCGAATGAGCGAAGAGAGAGAGAGAGAGAGAGAGAGAGAGAGAGAGAGAGAGATGTTAGGGGAAAAGGAAAAGAAGTCTGGCAGCATCGTAACCTATTATAAATTGCTTCACCCTTTGACCCAACATCACTTCTTTTTTTTTTTAATTATCTTTACCAAGCATTACTTCGACTCAAAGTTCTCTTTGATGCGTTAAGATTAAACTTTTATGATAATGAAACGAGTATGCATTTGTGTAATATTTTATTATGATCGTGTAAAAATAGTAACGATGACAGCAACTCTTCGATGCATTTTCTTAATAATAGGAAAATAAAAGACTATACGATAAGAAATTTTCTTAGTAATAGGAAAATAAAAGACTATACGATAAGAAATGTAAAAACTAATGAATGATAATGAAAGACAGATAAAAGGTAAATGAAAAATGATAAACGTATTGTTTAGTTTCGCTTGTCACAGCCGGATGTCAATTCTACGAGTTTTTGTAATATTCCTTGAGCATTTTTATATCTATTGCACCTTTGAATTAATTTTCTTTGCGCGTATGCACACAATTCTGTGGAAACTGAGAGGGCCCTTTCATTTTTATGACGTCCCCTCGGAATCAAACGGAACGCAGGACATACAAAAGCCTTTTCTCTCATTCCATGAGGCGCCATTGGAATTTAATAAAACTCGTCGTTCGACGTACGCAAGCGTTCAACAAAGAAAGACAGGAAAAGAAAAAGAAAGAGAGAGAGAGAGAGAGAGAGAGAGAGAGAGAGAGAGAGACAGAGAGAGAGAGAAAGGAATCCTCGTGTATTCTCTGTAAACTCAGTACACAGTTTACTAGAAATCGATTGCAGTTGTTTCTAGTCAAAAAAATTCGTCCAATTTTTTATCCTTTGCATAAAGATATGATCCAAGTCCGAGAGATAGGACAAATTTCTCCTTTGAATCGCTTTTTAAACGACCTACGTCGTTCGCCAATAAGATTTGTGATCTAAACGCGCATAAAATCGAGTCGAGTAAGAACGCGACGATTTAATGGATAGTTAAAGCGCTCTCACACCGTACAACCGAAGCGTATTCCGTGGATACGCTAACGTCGTTATGCTCACCCTTAACTCTATACGGATTATGGCCTCGAGCTTTAGGAGCCTGTACACTGTTACTTTCCACAAACAATACGTATTTCTATGTATACAGTTTATACAGTTCCCTTCAAAAATGCAATTAAATCAATCCAATTGCAAATAACGCGTGAAAGATTTTCCTATTGTAAAAAAGAAACATTGGTAAGATCGAACGATTAGGATATTCTATTTAAAAATATACAATATGACAATTGATAAAATCATTAAACCTTCGTAAATAATAAAAAAGATATATAATTGACAATATTAAATAAAATTTGATATTACAATATATAAAAATGATGTCAGATAACGAGAATGAATTTTTAGAAAAGCTCATATGCTCCTATATGCGTGCGTGCGTTTTGTCTATGTGTGGAAACGTATATATCATGTCCTATTTATCGCAAATAAAACAAAAATCATTAAAGACATATTCCACATTACGTATCGTTGTACTTTATAAGGTCGATCGGGGTTATAAGGTTACTCAATTCTCGAGAATATACTATACTCGCGAATACTTTTGAACTCGACTGTATACATAAGTATCGCCATGGGCGAACGATGAAATCCATTTTTCAAGGCGTCCGCGTAACGTGCTGCAAAGCGAGCTCGTAAAATGGCATGTGGCAAGGGAAGTGCGTTACCGAATAATATTACCGTGTCACAGCGTAAAAATTCATTACTTTAACGTTCGCCACGTTTTTAGACGCAACGCGAGCTTCCTCTTTCTTTCTTTCTTTCTTTTCCTCTCTTTTTTATTTCCCTATCGTCAAATATCATGAAAATGACATTTTCTTTTGAATGGCTTTTAATGTTTGGTCTTATAATTTTTCCCTCTTTGTATCTCTCTCTCTCTCTCTCTCTCTCTCTCTCTCCCCCTCTCTTTTTCTTTAAGGTTCATTATTTTTCAGTATCATGCGAATTGCGAGCATCGTTGATGATGCTGTTACGACGTTTGGTCTCTCGACATCGCCATAACGAAATTTTCTCTGGTATCGAATTAGTCGTAGAGTGCTTGTAATAATACATAAGCGTTTAGTACTTGGGAAGCTTAGCAGATTTTACATATGCGGTAAAGCTATGGCAGAACTTCATTTATCCAAACATCGTTCGTTCTCTCATACGTCCATTCGATGTTTGATAAATCGTACTCTTATTATGGGAATACTGTTTTACTAGAGGTAGCTATTTTAATTATTCGAAATGGTATCTACTCTTCGAGTGTAGGTAAACACATAAATGTAAATATGTTTGTTTTTATAGAGGATATAAGGTGTATAGTGAATCATTAAAGTTGCACTTACGTTCAGTAATATTTACCTAGAGGAACATTTTCTCTCTCAGCGAGGTAAAAGATACTTACCTGAAACAAGCAAAAAAAAAAACAAAAAATTAATTATTAGAAGAAGAAAGTTTTGTCGAAATAAATATTAATTATTAAGGAGGAGAGAACTTCATTTGAAGAAAATAGTATTGACATCGTAAATTGGCTTTGTTCGCTCGAATCCATATTTTATATTGAAATGCTGTTGTTGCAATTAAATGATACAAGATTATATATTTACTGGTATTAACAAAAATGAGTAGGTAAGGGAATAACAACGACAAAATCATGTGAATTCTCTTCAGCGAATTTAGAGGTAATGGAGGATGAACATGAGTTTATATCGCTAAACTAAATCGATATATTTGCAGGCTTGATGTCTGTCAAGTTTCTAGGAAGCGAGTAGGAGAAACCTTAGCGCTATCTGATAATTTCCAAGTAAGTTCATTACTTAATTAATTAATTAAAATTCGTTAAACCGTCGTGTTCTGGCCAGACTGAAGAAGACGACACCTTATACTTTTGAAAGTTGGAACGGGTGGGAAAACGAGATAAAGTCGTTCACCGGTGACCCAAGTTACACTTTTCGAAACGACTTTCTACTTTTATGGTGTAGCGGATAATACGGATATAGTTTGGCGAACTACCGCAAAAGTTTCTTCTTAGAAAAACCGTATATGCCGTTAGAAGGATGTCTCATGAAAAGGAAGCAAGAAGCTGTTGGAAGGATAAGAGAATGCACGTGTCACACTGATTTAATCGTTTTGCCTTTTCAAGCGTATGTAAGTATGTAAATTATGCTTTTGGAAGAACGATTAAAACGGCGCCACGAATATCGGATTAGAAAATCTTTGAATGACAAAAAAGAAAGAAAGATATTTCGATCTTCGAAGTGATTCCTTTACATTTGATTTCCGCGAAATAAAAGAGTCGATTGATTTTCGATATAAAAAGGTATTGTCGCTAGCAGATTCGGTGCTATTCTTGCTTCGATTTTTAATTTACTTGTCAGCTTCGATTCGAATAGCTTCTCGACGTGAGCTGACTGCCGGTAACATCGCGCGTACCCAATCGCGTCATGTTTCTCGAACTAATGCAACCCTTCTATATTTCTCTCTTTCTTGCTATGCAACCCTTCTTCGCACGCAACGTGCGTTCATAAAAGGGCTCGTTCGTTCGCGTCATTGCACAGAAACGAGCGTACGTACACATCGTACATCACAATTCTCGACGAGAATTTTACCGTGTCGATTCGTTAATTCTCTGTCTGCAAGGTACAACTTGCGACGTCCAACGTGCGACACGATTATTCGAACGTCGATGTAATTGAAGGCTACGAATCTAATGGTATTTTCTCTCTCTCTCTCTCTCTCTCTCTCTCTTTTTCTCTCACTCCGTCTTTCTCCTTGCTAATGGATCAAACTCGTTCGAGTTCTGACCTAGAAAAGATCGAAAAAAAAAACCGTGGACGCCATTGTTCTACATAGATTTTCTATATTTTATCTTTGGCCTCATTATCGGACTTGGTCCTCTTACTTCGAAAATTCAAACTTTGCCTCTTCCAAACAAGATCAATGTGGATATATATACATATATATATATATATGTTTATGTATGTACATATGTGTGCCGACACAAAAACGATTTCATCGACACGTGATTTCGGTCCCCAGGCTTATTCATTTTCGAAATTCGATTGGCAACGCTCGCATGTACAAAATTTTAATTAACGAACTCTCTTGCTGATAGTTGTAAAAACGCTCGAATAAAGTTACGGTCGGTGAAAGGCCATTAGCCGTACAAAATGATCCCCACGGACCGTTTCGCAAAAAGCCGCACGATTGTTCGCCCTTTCTCCCTTCTCGTCATCCACCAACACGCCACCACTGTTACCACGTTCACCCTTTCTCTCTCTCTCTCTCTCTCTCTCTCTCTCTCTCTCTCGCTCCCTACCACCTCGATTCCGTTGTCATCGACCGTTGACCGAGATTCCTCGTCATCGGGAAATTAACATAGAGTCATTATCAAGCGGTACTCACATCGACGAAGAGAGAGAGGGGGGGGGGGAAGAGAGAGAGAGAGAGAGAGAGAGAGAGAGAGAGTTGAATAGATAGATATAAAGAGAGAAGGGAAAAGAGAATTAAAATTTCATTTCAATGGACGCGTTCGGTTACCTAATTGTGCCTGTTAATGTATCATCGACGGTACTCGTGTAAAAAGCTTTTTCTCGCTGGAAAAGTCGGTATTGAAAGAATAACGTATGATCGATGTATAATGGTTTTTAATACTAAAACAGACAGAAATATAAAAATAAAATAATGAAAAGGAATAGGAAAATGAAATAAACGTTTACCAGAACGAATGAATTTCAAAATGAGATCTGGTCGAATAAATCAGGAGAGCGCGTAAATCGTGGTGCGTGCGAGCGTCTAACTCGAAATTTCAGGATCGAGACTCTTCCGGTCTGTAAGCTCATACGCCGTGGGGTCTTGATATAGAGAGTGGGTGGACGTAATTCGGACAATGGCCAGGTTTGTTGGGTTGGTAAGGCTGGCCGACTGCCAGGTACATTGTCCATGGTACGGTTGGTACGCTCCAACTTCCACCTCGTCTCTCAGCGAACCCTCTTGGACCACCCCCGCATGTGCATATATTACATATCAAACGATGATAGAGAGACCACTTGGCAAGCTCGATTCTCTCGTAATAGAGAGAAGCAAAATTGTTTTCACGACTTTTCACCACTGTTTTTACGTGGACAAGGTTTTTAGGCCGAATCGATGACGCCTACCGATCGATCCAAATGATGGATTACTTTCGTTTTTATATTTCTACGTGTATAAAAACGAATATATTTCCTTTATAACAATCTCGCAATAATTATAATGATACCCGCAGGCTAGATCGTTTGGAGATATGCAACAAAGCTAAATGCGTGTAATAGATCGAGAAAAGTGATATCACGCAGAAATGATGTGCGTATGCGTTTGAGAGAGAAAGGGTAACGTGCATTCATTCGTAACAAACAACGGAGACGGTCCGTTTACAACTAAACAGAGGTTAATTTATGCGGTGATCAAGGGTCGCGCGCCAGCCTTGCTTTTGTCCTTTGTACGTATACACGTACATACATACGCGACTTAGCACCGCGTGCATTTGCTAACTTGCTGCAAACGGTTTCAACTTCCTTTCTCTCTTTGCCTATACCTTCTCTCTATACCTTTCTCTTCTCTACGTTTAAGTCTATATACATACACGTAGGGACTGGTAGGGAGTACATACTGGAGACATTTTCCCATCTCTCCGTCTTTCCCTTCTCTCTTTCTCTTAGATATCGTCCTACGTTCTCTTAGTCCTTTAAGCAGCCAACACCAGTCGTGAGATCGAAGACACCTGCCTCCTTGCTGTACTTCCAACAACTACTACCACAGGCATCGCTTCTACTTATTACCACACTGTCGGCTTTCCATAAGCATACTTATGAATACGATTACCGTCCGCGTTTATACGGACACGGTGATCGTAAATTCAGATTCCAACGGTTATATCGGCCTGCCTGTGCTACTTCCAAAAGATCGGAACAGAGAGAGAGAGAGAGAGAGAGAGAGAGAGAGAACAATCTCTTCTCAGAGCGATCAAGGCGACTTTGGTACCTTTGTAGTACGTTTATTTCACAGATTCTAGTATTCGAATGGAATCTTTTGGAATATCGAGAAGGAATTTCGATTTTATGCTTTTTTCTATTATAGAATCTAAAAAGAAAAACGATACTTATGGAAAAGCATAGGGAATCGATTGTTTCCTTTCATTGCAATTCGACTTGCAAATAAAAGCATCTTAGGAAATCTTTGATCCCTTCGAGGAAGATATAAAAAAAATAAAAACCATAGTTCCCAAATATAATTTATTCTCGTCTATAAAGAAAGTTACGAAGTAACGAAAGGGTTTTCGTACATCCTATTCCAAATTTATAGTCAAAGGTAGGAAGCGGAGTTTCAATAGGCAAACGTTATACCTTCGCAGTCCTTTAACCATGCCAGAATTCAATCCCCAGAAGTACTCACCGCATATTGCGATCAACCAACTAGTAGAGTAGCCACTAATTGCAAGGCTCCTTAATAATTCGTGCCGCGTGTACGTCACCTCTGGGAGTTTCGTGTCTTTAGAGTGACACGTTGGAATACTGTGGATAACTCGTTCGAAGCTAGCTGTCAACGTGGGAAATGGAAATGGATGATATTCGATGCCTGTTCTCTATATTGTATATAAGTAAAAGAAGAAGGAAAATGAAATACAGAAAAATTCTGTGAATTCATATTAACTATCGATCATTTCTTCGATTTAAATGAAATCGATATGTTCATTTGTGTTAACTTTAAAAATCCGATTATGTTAAAATACTGAAGTTGGTGCAATGATTACAATCGTAGTTTATGTTTAAAAATAGAAACTTCCTTTTTCATTCTATTTAAAGTATCAGTTGTTTCGATCGAATAAAAAAGAAAACGAAAGGCTGGGAGAGACTTGATTCTCTCTAAACTCTTGACAAGCATGAAGTCGAACGGATTCGTTGGACCATGCTATCGGCACACCTCGCGGTAATTACCCCATCTGTCTCCAACGGACCTTCGCGTTGCGAAACTCTGCACACGTATCCGAGCTGCCTTACCTCCTATCTCACCCTTTTCCTCCTTTTCCTCCTTCCCTCCCTCCCTCCCTCTCTCTCTCTCTCTCTCTCTTTCTCTCTCAACCCCTCTTCTGTCACCATCCACGACGTGCCGAGTTTCTCGAGCACTCTGGCCTCCTCTAAGACAACTTTATTACGCGCTACGAATCTCCTGTAGAATTAACGATCGATCACACTTTTCCTACGCGCTATCGCTAACGTCGAAGATAACGAACGAATCTCGCTCGTAATACGTGAAGAATTCTAAACGAGATCGAACTAGAAATATAATGATTGGGAGAGTTCATTTTGATGATAATTAAAAAGTAGCAGATAATAATGAAAAAAATAGCAATGTAGTCATATAGTAATAAGTATGCCATTCGGTGTTTTCTCTCGAATAAGTCAACATCGAATTAATGAAAGACTCTGAATGAATGGTGAAAGGATAAAAAAAAAAAAAAAATGTAAATTAACAACGAGCGCAATTCATATTTTGGTCTTGTTACGATCGATAACTAACGCAACCAAGTCCCTTTCCGCAACTCCGTTCGCGTTTCAAAGGGAATCTTCGAGGTTAGTATCGCGTGGACATCGCGCGAAAGTCACGTCCACGTCGGAAAAGCAGGTAAGCCTTGTCCATTGAGTGAAAAATACAAAAGGCTTCGCTTCTGGCATCGTCACAAAGAGACGAGCTTCGTCGAGTGTCGTCGAACGAGTTTCGATAACGAATCCAAAAGATCACGTAGTAGGAAGGTACAACGACGAAGGTTGACTTTGTCGATTTTAGTTCCTCTCTGGAAAGAAACATCGACGATTGCTAAGGTATCTCAATAACATGTAGAGCAAATAGATCAGTCTGGAAGCCATACGATCTATCGACATTCTCCTCAAACACTACGCTATAACCGTTCCCTCGCCACCTCTTCGCATACCAACTCTTGTGTCTAGAGGCGCGCTAACCGGACATACCGGAAGGTCGACTCCGGAACCTTAGAGCATGTCTACCTTTCTGTTGAACGGACGCCCAATGGATTACGATCTCGATGCTCGCTCCTTGAATTTTCACCCTCTCTCCGAGTCTCTATTTACGGTCCGATATTTATTCCGATGGAGAACGATCGATTCAACACGAGATCCTTTGTGTACTCCCTGATTATATTCCTCTTATTTTCCTGTTGCATTAATTCGAAAGGGCTCATTCAGAAATCAAAGAATATTGTTGTTCTATGATTTCTTTTTTTATACTTTTAATAAAATAATTTGTTTGTAAAAAATAAATTGAGACTTCGAACGCAAAAATTGAATATGTCTGTTATTAATTGATTTCTTCGGTGCTGTACGAAAAGATTTTTTAATATCTCCAAAAGTGTATAATTAATATAAGTATTGTTCGTACGACAACAGATAAAATACAAAAGATACGCGATATTGCGTTGAGGATCGATCGTTGGTAGTGATTCGAATTAGATTCGAATAAAAGGTAGCGTTAATTTTTTTTCCCTCGACAAGAGGAGACTTTCGCCTGAAATTGAAAAGTTGGATTTCTGGATTTTGCGAAACACGGCCGAACTGTCGCCAAACCCGTTATCAACGAACGGCACACATTCGACTGAGCTTTTCACGTCAAAAGGGATTCTCTACCCCTTCGTCGCGTACATCCCTCTATGATCCAAGCAGTTCTGTCTTGAATTATCTTGGAATTACTTCCCTTTTGACTTTACACATACGTATGTATGTCGTGTTACATCGTTAAGACATTCACCAATCGAGATATATATATATATATATATATTTCGATGCACATATATATCCAAAGTATTTTGCCGATAAAGATCGGAGAATATATTTTTTTATTTGGACTAAAATAATATTGTTTAACGATCACTTTACATCCTCGGAAAGATGCTCGGTTATAATTTAGGAAAAATAATAATGTCAAGATCGATAAGTAATTATAGTACTCGTGACGTAACGAACTCGAGTAAAATCGCATATGAAGGACCATGCAAAGATCCAATTTTCCAAGTACCTAACGTGTAAGCGAAATTCGAGGGCGAACGACGAGCGAGAAATTTCGATTTGGTGGGTGGGAAGAGGCTCGTGCAATACTGTGGAATAGGCCCTTCGAACTTCTTGTCCTCTCGCACCGGCCTTGATTTCGAGCTCTCGCTCGATAGCGATCGCGTTCGCGTTTTAATCTGCCAAGAGCCGTCGCTCTAGAAATAAGGGTATGGGATGGGTGAACGGATGGAGAAGAGAGGCGAAAGGGATGTAGTGAAAGGGTGGCGAGGGAAAGAGTTTCGAGTGGTGTGCCGGTCGATGTTTTAATCTAAGGGTCGATGTATTCGTCGAGATGGGTTATCGTGGGCGGACGCCAGGAATGGCGGTGGTTTCCGCTCGTCCAGGGATTTTCAAAGTTCGATGTCATTGCTACTCTGTTGTTGCTGCTGCGCCCGAGAGAGAGAGAGAGAGAGAGAGAGAGAGAGAGAGAGAGAGAGAAATAGAGCTTTATCGTAGGCACTCGTAGCGAACAAAAAAGCACGCGAGGTACGTCATAAATAACCGCAAGCTCAGCGACCGGTGACCCGCTTTACGGAGAAGTCGAGCTTACTGTTAAATTTTCGATTCTCTCTCGCTTACTGCCTGCACTTGACAAACAATGAACGTCGAAGGATGTATTTTTGTTGAGCATTTTTGATGACGAGAAAAATTTTTATGTGGGTTGCGTTAATATATTCGAATTACTTTGAATCGTCTAAGAAGTAATAATCTATTTTAAGAAGATCGAAATGTTTATCAAATCAGGAAGTGCAATATACTTAAATCATGTCAACTACTCTGTACGTAAATATATCCAGTGACATTTAGATGTAAAATTCTAACTTGAACTTTCGTCTATGAGTTCAAATGTTTGCAGATTATAAATCATGCGACAAGAACATCTCGAAATAATAGCCTTCTATCTGTGGACTTTATAGCCACGTCGCGTCGCGTCGAAGAGAAAATTTTGCACTATGATACGCCCCTTTTTCTTAATAGAAATAGAAGCGAATAATCAATATGTTGGATTATATTCACCATTATATTATATTAATATTCGTACGAATATTATTTTATATCTTTATATCTAGCTCTTATTTTTTACTTTCATTCATACAACTCGATTCGTTTCCATCGATTCATAACAAATAAATAGAAAAAATCATAGTGTCTTTCGTTAAACGTTTATTCAATTCTCTTTTTCCAGATTATTAATTCATCCTTTCAGATTTAGTATCATGTATTAAAACGTGGCTCTAATGTTCGAATATTAACGGAAACGTCAACGTTCTAATAGAAGCAAGGGACACGAGAGATACGCGACACCGGTTATATTAATCGTGATACCAATTAACCGGTGTTACCGTTACAAACGTCTACGTCGAATGTAGGACGATCGTAAATTAGGGAGCATCGTACCACAGACGTAGCACGTGGTACGAACGAGAAACGCGACTCAAACCGTGCGTTTCTCGCTTTACCGACGATACTTGGCACTTATATGAATCTACATATGTTGGCAGTCTCGCACCAAGTGACCGCTTTTGAAAACAATGCCTCAGAGTGCCTGTAATTCGAACATAGATATGTATAACGCTAGAGATGCCAATGGCTCCTCGTCGCCTTTATACGCGAAATACCGGATGATGCTCGCATGCTCGTAAAATCAGATGCGATAATAACGTAGAAACTAATGTTATCGCTGCAATACGTTCGAAATAATATTCCCGGAAAATATGAATTGATTAATCAGGCATTAATGCGAACCGATGGATTAGTAACGATTCGGATGAATTACAATTTTAGCAATTTTCTCTTCCTCTATTCGTCTCATTTTAATCGTTCACGTTTGAGATTATAACGTAATGGTAAAATAACGAAATTATAGAAATCTAATAAGACAATCAAACGTTTCTAACATCTATTTTGATTGTATCATTTGATAAGAATCATTATAAAATTGAATTCTTAATGAAATTACGTACCGCTTCTTAATTTATCATCAAATACGAGAAGAGAAGTAAGAAACTATCAGGGAGATAGTAAAAGCTTAAAGGCCTGATTCGAAATTCTACGGACCAGTACATGTTTCTAATCCAAAAAGAGTTTTAACGCCGGTCGATGTTACAAACGATAGAACGACGGCGCCGCCACCTGTGGGACCGCTGAGATTTCGTACGCGCTCGAATTACGTATTTACGAGGCGAAAGTCGGAGGGTTGGAATAATGTCGTTTAATCCCAAATCCCAAAGCACCGAAGGAAAAAGCAACCTTTCTAGCGTTACGATTCATTCCACGGGCCTTCGTTTCTTTCGTCGTCGCACTGACCAATCGGTTGTGGCTTTTTCTTCTCTCTCTTTCTCTCTCTTTTTTGCAAAGCTATCGGAACTCTTCTTTTTGTAAGTAACGCTTGAAAAATATACGCTTATCTAAAATTATATATTTTCTCTGACCGACGATATCGATTTCGAGGAAATATTATTTATATCGCATAATTCGAAAATGAATTGATTAGTTTACATCCTACTTAAATATCTTCCAATTTGCAAGAACATAGTAATTCTGAGCTATTCCAGACGATCGTAACATTCGAGAGAGAGAGAGAGAGAGAGAGAGAGAGAGAGAGAGAGAGAGAGAGAGAGAGAGCTCTCGAATCAAACGGTTATTATTATTCCTGCTTTTGGTATAATCCGGAATTCATACGGAATTAACGATATTAGGATGGCGCATTTAGGATCGCGTGTATCTCCGAATCGAGCGATTATGCGCTGTTTATTACGACGCGTGGAACGCGTAAATTTCGCTGTCTATGTGCCTTGTCATTACGCAGGATCAAGATACACACATAGCGTTGTTTCTCTCGTGAATCCCGATTGACATAGAATCGCTTGAATAAATGTCCTTTCGAATACCTCGAACACGCACGATTTCCGTTCATTTGATACTCTTTGTTCTATAATTTTCTACCTTATAAAAGTCCTTTTGAAACTAAATGATTTCATTTTTTAAGATTTGAAGATATACAAGCAGCGTAATAATTCTTACACCTGCTTAATAATTAAATTTTATTTATAATTAAATGTTATTAAATATCATCGTAAAACTCGAGTCAGGAAATTTTTTTCTGGCTTTTTTTTTTTTTGTTTTTTTTGACTTTTCCTTTGGCAAACGAGCTAAAAGAAAAACTAAATACGCGAATAAGCGTATCGAGAGACGTTCAGGAAATTCTCGATTTTAACGAGCGAAACCGTTTTTAAACTACTTGGACACGATAAATCCTCCGCGATGCGTCAGGATGGCGCGGTAGTGTATAGTGGCTCTACGAAACGCAATAGGATTTGCGTTAAAGCTCCGGGTTCGTTGATCCGGTGTGGAAGCTCAAATATAAATATTTTTCATCGTCATGGATTTCCAGTGGTACGCGGTACCGAGCATTCTCGAATTTTATGAAGCAGACTTTGTTTTTTGCGAGCATTTAGCACGCTAAAGGCAACAGAGGATTGCGATACCACGAATGTAACGCGGTTGACATTCAATGAGAGAGAAATAAACAGGAAGGAGATTCGTGTTCCGAGCGAACGAATGTGAAAAAAAAAAAAAAAAAAAAAAAAAAAAAAAAAAAAAAAGAAAAAAAATAAAGAAAAAAGGAAACAAGTTATCCTTCGGGATTTACGAAGATGTTTTCTAATAGAAAAACAGATAACGGACTTCACTTTTCCCACCCTGTTTGAAGATTATCTCTATATAGTATTTCTTTCCTTCCTTTCTACCTTTAATTGTTAATTCTCCAGGACATAAAGAGAATTATAAAATTATAGATATTTAACGTCGGCAAATTGCCTCCACGTTCGAAAGAATTCCACGAGATAGAAAGAATTTTCAAAGACGTACGTCTAAATGTATTACCGATATTATAAATATTTCCATGTATTACGATACTGGGAAAATTATTAATAATACTTACGCTTCATTTTTTCACGTACTTTCAGAAAATATAAATTTTTCCTCGATATTCTATATTGTGTAAATATTTTATTGGTTTCGTATGAAAAAGTTACAAATTCGGTTTCGCGGAAATTCCTTTCGCTTTTGACGTCATCATTACGTAGTACGATCCAGAGCGAACAGTTTCTTGACGATAAGCGATTCCTTTGAAAATGGAAGACTCTCTAAAATTAGAACACGAACGAGCACGAACGAGCTCCTCGATGTATACCAGTGCACTCGGCCATTACGACGATGCTTATCGCCGTCTATGAATCATGCGAAGGGCAACAATATAGAAACGTATACAACATACGTATCTATATACGTGGATCGATTTACGCTGTTCATTGTTTTCAACGGAACGAAAGGAACCAAATCGATCGAATTCCCGTCACGAACGAGGATGAAGCTTCCTCGAAAGAAGTTAAACGTTTCCTCGTAAAAATTACAAGCTCCAACTTAAAGTCAATTTTTCTGATGCATCACGATATATCATGTATCAAGTTTTTCCACGTTGATTTAAAAGGGAATATTTTATAATCATTACGATCAAATCCAATATTTTCTTTTTTACCAATCGAATTATTATAATGAATGCGCTGATCAAAAAATATCAGGATAATCCAATCCGCGAATGTAATACATGACGCGAATGTTTGAAAGCGCTAAAAGAGAACGATTGAGAAACGATCTGCGGCGTTACCTGTTAACGTGTATACTCATCGCGACCAGCTATATCGCTCGCGATACAGCGCTTCATCAATGTTTACAAATTCAGTACGAATGAGTTGTTTGGTAAATACATTCGAAACAAAAATTATGAATACGTGCACTACTTCAAACGCGATGTGACGTATAGACAGTATCTGCTGCGAGTTTACGATTAAACGTTGTAACGTATCAGATTTCTCGCGTCTAATAATTCAGTGGATCCACGGTTGTTCCAACTCGTCTTGGAGAGAGCCGTGCTTAAGAAACTTTCGTTTAACATATTATCGCGCTAAATCACAGTCGCAACCTCATTTTAATCCCTTTTATGAAACAGTTATAGCTAGCTCACTGAGGGCTTCACGAGCAAACTCGTCGAGTCTGCAAGATGATGCTAACGCTTCCATCCGCCGTCCAAGTCGACTAATGCGATACGATTAGTTCGGGATTTACTCTCCAAGTTTGATCTTAGAAGGATGAGAGCATACGTACCGTGTTACGTAGTAACGTGTAACGTGGAAGACGTAGACACTTTCGATGGGCTGTAAATTATTCGCCGAGGATGAGAAGACATCCAACAGAGTTGACATCCATCGTCGAAGTCCATCATCGATATTTCATGAGGGTCGCAATGATTTAAAATTAAAGCACGATATCGTGGATCTTCTTTAGGATAGATATTCGTTGTTGCATTCGTGTCACGTAACGTACTGTGAATACACGCTATACATTTCTCTCGAGTTAGTTTCGACGCGAGAACGACGAATTTTCCATGGATGATTAACTCAATCGGAAGAAAGAAAGAAAGAAAGAAAGAAAGAAAGAAAGAAAGAAAGAAAGAAAGAAAGGAAGGAAGAAAAAAGTTATTCCGAAATTTCTCACGATGATATGTAAGTGTAGGCCATTTTTTTTCGATCTTTTTCGCTTTATCTCTTCTTCCTTTTCTTTCGTAGAGAATTTTTAAGGAGAATAGACCAGAACCGAGAATATCGCAGAGAGAAAGGTAGTAATGTCTTTTAGGAGGAGCTGGACCAAACAGCCTGGAACGTCGGAGCCAACTCGTTAGTTAGCACTTGGGAAAGCGCATAGTGAAACCTCGATAAGAATGGAAGGGTCGCTGGCCGAGGTTATCTCACGGCTATAAACTTGGATGGAACAACATCGGTGGGAAGTATGAGAAGGGGTGAGACAACGGAAGAGACAACGGAGAGAGAGAGAGAGAGAGAGAGAGAGAGAGAGAGAGAGAGAGAGAGGGAGGGAGGGAGGGGAAAACGATAGCTTGTGAAAGAGAGGAAAAGAGCCACGGTTAGAATTCTCAGTGCTTTCGCATTGAGCCGAGATCGTTTGTGTCATGGCTAAAGTCATTGAACTCTGACTCTTAAATGCTTTCAAATATCACCAAAGATCGATTTATAAAGATCGCCTTATCCCTATGTATTTTTATCAAATACATTTATTAAAAAATAAATGCAAATCACGTGCTACGTTTGCTACTACATTGTTGTTTCGACATTCGATTTGATAAAAAAAAAGCTATCATTTTACTTTTACTAAAGGTTATATCGTAGTAATGGCTAGACTCGTTTCTTTTTTCTCTTTGCATTAGGCACGATCGTCCTATTTCCCGTATGGCAACATCAAAAAGTTTATACTGAAATAGACGCCGTTTTTAAACGACAAAAAAATCTTCACATCTTAGAAAAGTATTACGTGAAGATCTCAACGAACATGATTTGGCCATTTCAATTTATTTTTAACCATAAAAGTGGTTATAATTAAATAAACGTCATTTTGTTTATATTTTCAAATGATAAATCTGAAACTATAAGTAGCAATTTTCGTAATGGCATAGAAATTGTCCGTGCAATTTTGTTACATTTACTTTAGCCAATTTTTTGATCTAGTCAAAAAAAGTTTATTCGCAGACGTACACACATTTATAAAACGTTATGATTCGTGCAGTACATCAAACAGAATTGAAAAACTCTATTTCTATGAAAAGTTATAGCGAGGCAACCCTTTTAGCGATAGTGATTGCATAAGGAACTCTGTGGTTATATTTAGAAACGACAAAACGAGTGAAAAGTCTCTTTCATATATACCTGCATATATTTCGGCCAAATATATATTTATTTACGCGCGCGCGCGCACACACACACACACACACACACGTATATTGAATTACATAAAGCGAACATCCCGTTAAACAAATAATAGCAGCTCGTTGATTTTTTACCGTTTGCACGTTACATCGCAAATAATTTCGGGCGTATCTCGACGCGGAGAGTAGAAAAAGCGTCCGTTTCGATGATGGTTTTAACTTTCATTCGTAATATCGTAAATCAATAATCCACGCATGCCAACGATGCTCGTTAACGTATCGTATATCCGGCACACACTATTTTATGCTCGTCAGCGATCGTTAAAAACGGTTTGTCGTCGATCCAACCAACCGGTCACTGGCTTAAAGCGTCGCTTCGTCAAAACCCATTGCTCCCTTTAAAAAGAAACAAACCATTTTTCCATCGAGAAAAAGCATAACTTGTTTTCGTAATATAGACGACGATAAATAAAAATTTGTCTATCATACCCAATTTTCAAGTAACCGATCTATTATCTTTCCTTCAAATAAAGGAAATTGATATATATGCTGAATTTCAACGTAGACATAGACCGTCATTGTAGAGTATAAAAGTAACGTTGAACGCTCGAAGAATAGGAAAAGCGAAACCGACCGAATGGTCGACTGAAAATTAATACCAGCAGAAAACAAAGGCGTTAGCGAGGAAATAGAGAGGAAACCGGTGTTAAATTCGCTCCGTCCGTATCGTACACCCTGTTGCTATCGTAGGACATCGAGAAAGGGAGGGGGAGAAGAGAAAGAGAGAGACATAAAGAGCGAAGTATGGATAAAGAGGAAAAAGAGAGAAAGAGACAGAGAGAAAGAGGAAGAAATTTCACTGGCATCCCGTTGTACTCCCGTTTTTTATGAAAGAAACCATGGAAACAGAGAGAGAGAGAGAGAGAGAGAGAGAGAGAGGGGGGGGAGGAAGAGAAACGATAGTCGAACGAAATATCCAGGGAGTGTAGTGCGAAAACAAGAACGGAAATTCGCATCGGTACACGAAGCTTCCCTGGTTGGGCTCGAACGAGGAGTAGAAGGAGGTGCTACTGGAGCTTCGAGAGCGCGTTCGAGAATAAACCTGTCGCGCCTAATCCTACTTATTTATTTACTGCCGTGGAGGGCGGCTATGCGAAACTCTGGCGGAACGCGTTGAATTCAGTCGATATTGGTGCGAGAGAACACCCGGTATAGGATCGGATTGGGAAGAGAGAGCTTCCCTTGCCAGGGAAAAGGCTGAGTGAGAGATTTGGACTGGAAGTGTACGAAAACATATTTCTATGGATTATATATGTGTTTCTATGTATTATGTACGTATGTATGTATACATATCGAATAGCGTAGTCACATAGAGAAATGAGAGAGAGAGAGAGAGAGAGAGAGAGAGAGAGAAAGTTCGACCACGATAAAATTTCTGAGAGAACACATTCGCGAGGCAGAGGATCGAGGTCGAACGCGAAAAAATGGATAGTCGGATAACCGAGAAATAGAGATGGGTTGAGGGAATGAGAGATAGATAGAAAAGGGTCGAATGAGGGAGAAAGAGAAAGAGGGTGGGAAATACCAACGGAATAATGCTGATTATCAGAGGTACTTGTCCGCCGAATAATTTCTCTGTGAAAACGTATAGGGAGGGAGAAAAGAGAGAGGGCTTACTTCGATAAAATATCTTTGTGTGTATGCGCTGAAATTTAAGAGAACTAATAATACTTTTGCATTTATCGTTAAAAAAGAACAAAAAAAAAAATAAAAAAAGAAAAAAAAAAGAAAGTTTCCGTACTTTCCTCCGCAATTCTTTTTATTTTATGCTTCTTTATTTTTCCGTCCTTTTAACATGACCGCAGATGAAACACGTTTTTATTTGGAATAATCGATTCAATGGTAGGACACACATTTCGTATTATAATCTTTTTATTCTTCTTCTTCTTCTTTTTTCCTTCTTTTGTACCTTTCTATCCACCGATCTATAAATGATATCTATATCAATGCAAAATTTTTTTCTTCATCGATTCGACCAAGTCCAAAGCATTTAACTGAATTCACAAAAGCGACTTTTCAATTGAAGAAAGAATGAAATGAATTTTAGGTCTCACCGTGATAGAATTCAAGGTAGTCGGCAAGGAAAGAAATGTCTGGGAAGGGACCTCGATCAAGTTCGGACGAGGAAAGAATAATGGAATGGGTTATTGAAGGCTGTTTCGGTGGCGAACAATACGGATCGCGCAAAAATGAGATATAAGGGAAAAAAAAAAGAGGAAACGAAAGCGATTCGGAAAAATGGGGAGAAGACCTGAAGCACGTCGACGAACGTCGAAGAGAAATCGTCGTGTGCGGTAGGAAAGGGAGAGAAACGGAAAGAATATCGGCGTGATAATCTAAAGCCTAACGTTTATCGACGGGCCATTATAGTTTACGTGGGTGCGATCAAGATATCGACAGGCGATAGTAAAATTGAAAAATATATATCTAAGTTTCCTTTACGTTTAGAGATAGCTTTTCTTACCTTCTACGAAATAATATTAATACAAACGTTGTAACAAAACATTCAAGAAGAAAAAACAATAAAATCCGTAATGTGAATTTATAAGTACATTATAAATTACAGGATATTAAATTATTCTAAAAAATAAGGTAAATAAAAATGATTATAAAGAATTGTAGAACAACGAAGCAAGATAAATGAAATATCGATACTGATATATGCGAGCACATCAGAAAAGATACATTTTTTATAATGGACGAGCGTTGACTCATTTTCTGTCATTCATGTTAGTCATTAAAAGTTTGGCTTGCAGTCCGAACGAAATCCATTGTATCTCTCTTTTCATTTTTCCATGAGCAAAAAGTTGGCAGGTATATGAATGAATAAATCAATCGGAGTGCTTGCGAAGAGAATTGAAGAGATGAAATGGGAGAAAGAAAGAGAGAGTGATAAAGGATAATAGTCGTGGTATTCAGAGACACTGGAAAATAATTTTCGAGGGTGAAAATACGTTGTGATAGAAACTAGGTCGGATAACGATGGAATGAGCTGTTTCAAAACGAACGAGAGTCAAGAGAAAAGAGGAATCAGTAAAAACGATACGTTTCGATAATCGAAAAAAAATTCAGATGACCGTACTCTCGTAGATTCGCCGTGCTTACAAACACATACAACCGGGCACGCCGTGAGTACGGGTACCCTTTGATCCGCTTATATGAAACGGACACCATCTATGAGGGATATTTTATTTTCTTCGAGAGCGACAGAATAGAGAAGAAGAGAGAGAGAGAGAGAGAGAGAGAGAGAGAGAGAGAGAGAGAGAGTAAAGCTTAGCTGGAATCAAGATCAAGCCAAATTTCAATCATATTCTTTTCTATTACCACTGTTACTTTCTTGTGACTCCAAAATAACTTTGATTCGAATTCCTTGCGATTAGATTCGAATCGTCGAATTCTTGTTCGCTTATAACAATAGCTTTTTCATTTTGACAACGATAGTTTTATAACGCAACGTATAGATCTGTTCCGAACTTTCGAAGAAAGAACCAAGTGTAAATCATGAAATGCCGATGAACAAGAACAAGCAAAATAAAAAGTGAATCGAGAGAGAGAGAGAGTGAGAGAGAGAGAGAGAGAGAGAGAGAGAGAGAGAGAGAGAGAAAGAGCAAATATAGGATACGAAGAGATCGTAAATATTACCAGTAAGATCTACGACATATCCGGTACGATTATCGGTGGATGGCTGCACCCTTCTAACCACGCGGAGTAAGAGGGTAAGAGGGGTTTAGGTATAACCGGTAATATTTCGTGGTCGGGGCTACACCGACAATGCTATCGCGGCACCATTTTCCGTAAGGCCAGCAGACGTTCTTCTATTTTCGATCCGATTCGTTTCTCCCACTGTATTCTCCTTCTTCGTCGGCATCCCCGAAGTCTTCCCTGTCTCCGTTCCTGCCACCATCGACTCTCCAACCCTCTTTTGTCGTCTTCTTCTCTCTCTCTTCTTTTACCTCTACGCGCGTGCCGCTTTCTTTCTTTCTTTCTTTCTTTCTTTCTTTCCTCGCGGGAGAGAATAATGGTTTTTCGTTCGATCGTTTCGTTCGTCCGCCAGGCAACCGAAGGCAGATTGAATTGGAAATATGTGATTCGGCGATGTGTACAGTTCCTCGGATTCTCTCCACCTTCTTATTTCCCCTAACTTTCTTTTCCCCTTTTCCTCCTCCACATGGCTCACGAAAAATACATTCCTCCTTATGCGCGTCTCCTTCGCCATTTACCTCTTCTACCTCTTCTCTTTCCTTATATTATATCGACCTATCGTAGGCCGCAACGACTCCTTTTTGTTGCGGATAGGATGAGACCGCCGGCGAATCTCTGGGTGCCGAGAGATGCGAACCCAGATAACGTTTGCCCTTAGGAAGGTTTCAGCAAGTTCGAGGTATAATCGAAAGGAGATATAAAGGAGATTTCGAATGGAATGCCTACGTTAGCCCCTTTGAAAGGACGAAAAAGGGCGCGAGACTCTGTTTCTCGCTCCTTTGTGTTTCCTGATCTTATTATGCGCCCCCTCTTACCACCTCGATGCGTGTCGCGTTTCGATTATTTTCGATAAGTCTTTTATACTCCTCGAGCTTTTCTCCTTTTTTCCTTATTTTTTTTTCTTCCTCTTTTTCTTTTTTTTTTTTTCTTTTTTTTTTTTTTTTTTTGTTGGAACCCTTCAATCTCTTTCTTATTTTCGACTCTTTCTTTTTTCTTGAATCAATCAACGTGTAATATCGTCCGTTGTTAAACGAGAAATAGTCGAGCCAACGCGTCAAGCATAATTGGATTTTGCGAACGAAATTCAACGAAGGAACGATCAATAATTTCTACGACGTTTCTACGAAAAAGAAAAACGTTGCTTTTCGTCACGAACTTTAGCGATTATTATTGGGTCTCCGATTTTCTTGATTCATTCACAAATTCGGACTCGACGTTCATTCATGAGGAAACTTTGATTTCATTTCACCCTTACTATTTTCGTTTGATAGAACGGACAGTTTTTTTTCTTTTTTTTTTTTTTTTTTTTTGTTTTTTTTCTTTGTAGACATCGAGAATACTTTTCAAATCATATTTGCTATTTTTTAGCAGCAATAATATTAGAAAGAGACGTTCTATGAATTTTCCTCATTATTTTTTAAATACGACGATAAATTACAAAGGGAACTATACGATTTACAAGTCCATCCGATTTTGATGATAAATAATTATTTACGTCAATAACTCCTTACACGAGAAAGTAGTTTGTCCTTATAAGAAAAAAAAGAATGAAAAGAAGACTGAAGCGTGAAAGAGAGAAAAAAAAAAATAAAGAAAAAAGAAAGATAGAAAAAGATGGAGAAATATGAAGAGAAAGAAGTTTCTCTTATACATATTAATCTTCGAAAGTAGTGGAAGGCGAGTTAGTGGGCCGCAAAACTTTAAGATCGCTCGACGTACGCTCAAAGAATTCAGGTGTCAGCGCGAAGTGATCGAGGACGACGCTTTTACGGACGGCAAAGGAGATCGTTCTCGAACGAAAAACTCGTGCTAGACGCTAAAAGCACGAGCCAATGTGTCCGACCTACATACGCTCCGAAATTACTTTCTTCGCTTTCTTCGCGTGCCCCTTTGTGTGCCGAACAAGAATAGATGCTTTCCTAACTTCGGATTTTCAAGCGTATTTTGTAGCCCATCGACGGGAGTCCCAATCAATTGCCGTTACGTTTTCTCGCCGATAATGACGCGTTCAATGAATCAAGATTTAAGAAGATTCAAAGGCATCCATCGAAATGATACTTGATGTTTTTCCTCTTTCTCCTTTTTTTTTTTTTTTTCCTTTTTTTTCTTCGATTGTAATATTACGGACAAACTCTGTAACGAGATTGAATTATTTTCTAACAATGGAAAACAATTATTTCGCGATGAATCGTTTGATTTTTTTCTTTTCTTTCTATCATTTCGATTAGACACATTTGCGACGGATTGCTCGATAAATTCTACAAGCGACGTTTCGGTCATATATGCAAATTCGGTCATATGTGCAGAAAATATTTATAACTAGGCGCAAGCTTGACGACAATTGCCCTCGTCGATTTGATCTATCCTAATAAATCGTTCGATCGTTAACGGCTATTTTCGATTCTATCCTGATTACTATCATACTAATTAGACTAGATAATTAATGTCCAATTAAAATGTCGTGGTAACGGGGAACCGTGCGAATAATCGAAGAACACGCATGCGAGACTCCATGAACTCTCTATCTGTGTAATACGAAATACGTTGAGCCATTAAATTAATTTGTAACTGTGTTGCGCGTTATATCGAACGAATGTTTCATGACTCTAGTCAAGGAAATAAGTATCTAGCAAGATATTTGACACTCTTGATACATTTTTCCTCGTACGAAAAATGAAATGTCTCGATTCGAAAGAGAAACTATGTAGGAAATATATTTTGTTGAAAAAAGGAATATATATAAATGTCAGTTTCGTTATCGTGCCGTCACGATAGAGATATAATTCTGCAAAAAGAAAATTGCAAAATAGAAATAGTAACGAGATACAGTAACGAAAGTCAAAGTTTTTGACGGAAAGGTACGAGAATGAAGGTGAGTTAAGAATTGTGTGGCTTTCCGTGAATATTTATCGCGAGTACTCGGTCTCTCTATCTTGTCAGCATATAGAAACGAGGAAGAGGATGAAAGGGACTTCTGCAGGTAGTCGAGCAGAAGTCGACGTCCGCCATGAGGAATTGAATCGCCACGAGTTTGAACGCTCGAGGCGACTGTCACTTGCAGCTAGTTTAGCAGTCTTTTACTCTCCCCGCCACACATCTATCTAGACGCGTACATACCTACGTATAATACGCGAGTATATAGTCTGTGCTTTTACGCGTGCGCCAAGAGATGTTGAGAAAGAGAAAGAGAAAGGTAATATCAATATAGTGTAAAGCTTGTGTGTACGTATAAAAGAAAAAGAAAGAGAGAGAGAGAGAGAGAGAGAGAGAGAGAGAGACGCGCGGAAATCAGAATTTTCTTTTGCCGAGCTACGGGACAAGGACGTGGAGTGTCTAGAACAGAATGGGGTCGTCGAGAGCATACAACAACCGTCCCTAGCCTTTATTAAATTCCTTGCATGTTGTTCCGCGACATAATTTGTACAGAATTGCAGATCGTAAAAAGCTACTGGCCGCTATTGTTGAGAATATTTTTACTCGGACAGAGAAGGTATATTTTTTCTTTCTCAAGCAACATTGTTAGTGATTTGCGAGAAAAGAGCAAGAAAGAAAAAAGAGAGAAACAAAAAAAAAGTGAGAAAAAACCTTAACAAATTTTCCACCGAATTTATTTCTTTTTACAAGATTCTTCAAGAAACATTTTCGAACTTCATAACTAAGATATGATCATAGGAATTAACAAAGAATTTAACGAGAGAACGTACGCAGCGCGACACTTGTTGCACGGGAATGAGTGTATATCTTCTCTCTCTCTCTCTCTCTCTATCCAACATCCAGTCGGTGCTTTTCATCCCTCTTTTTTTCGTACGCCTTCTCGAAGTCGCCGTTGAGTCGAATGTGTATTCCGACGACGTCGGCTCTTCCTAACGCTTCCCTTACATTCTCAACACGGATACGGTCCATTCACGTCGAGCTAACGTTACGTCGTTCGTCGTCCGGAAAGTTCTGATTCGGTTGACTCTCGTGTGAATACAGACGACGATGAGACGAGAGAAAGTGAGAGGCAAAGATAGAGGGAAAGATAGAGAGAGAGAGAGAGAGAGAGAGAGAGAGAGAGAGAGAGAGAGAGAGAGAGAGAGTGAGAAGGACGACGATGTTCAACTTCCTGCAGAGAAGTAACGTGTGTGTATGTATGAGAGAGAGAGAGAGAGAGAGAGAGAGAGTGAGAGAATATACATCATGCTCCATCCTGGAATTCGTCGTTTTCTGCTCGCGAACACGTCGCGTAAATTTTCTCCTACCTTTGGCTCGTGTGTTCGGCTAAGTTTACGGCTAAATCATAGTGGCTTTCATGCATGCGTACGAGCCAAGAACCGAACTTCTCGAGATGCCTCATCGCTTTCGAAAAGTATCCTTGAACGTTCTCAATTAGAATATTTTGACGCGTTACTATCCGTAATACTATTCCTTTCACGATAATTATGTGAAAGACATACTTTTATAAAAAAAAAAAAAATTATTCAATTCATTTGGAGTATCTTCTCAAATACAATTCTATACTTCTTCGTTAAGAATATCTTTCTTTCGTATAAGTTCGTTACTCCATAGCTACGTTCTGCCTGCATTCAGATTGTTTTGTGTATCTTCAGACGTTGAACCTTCGAACAATAAATTCCCTTCATGGATAACATTGTTTAATAAATAGAATACGAGATACTCTCTATACATAAAACAGTTTTCGTTGTTAAGAATTTTAATTAAATAAAGTTTATTGTTAACAAAGCGCGTACAAATTTCACGTGCATGGAATCTGTCAGAGTTAAGCGTACAATCTTCATTTGTCGATAACGATACCAGTTTCGATTTATCTTGCAATTCAATAATAATCCATGCGAACGCTTGAGTTATATTTCAATTATTTGATATTTATCATTTGGGCTTTCGAAGAAAATACCTTTCATAAGGATATAAATGCGTTGACCCAAATAAGGGTCGTACTAGGACCAAATTTATAAATGAGCGTCATTTTACACCGTCCGGCTTCATTCGCGCTCCAGAAGAATGATCGTCCCATGATTCAGGAAATATAACGATATACAGATATGTATATATCGATAGAAAATTAGGATAGAATTTTAATGTCATATTTATATAAAATAGCTGTTCCATTTTATATTATTTTATTAATCATTTTATATAGCAAAGTTCATAATACTTCGTAATTATTGAATTCATCGATCGATAAGACACACTAAACCTTATCAGCAACGTAAGATCTCCCTCTAGTTACTTCCTATCACTTCTTGGGAACTTTCAAAGTATTTTAATATTTGATTTTGCGTATACTTAAAGTACGTCTTCCTGTTCGCACTCGATCAGCAAGAGTCGGCGCTCTCTCAGCAAAGCAGATTGATATAGGGGAAGAAGAAGAAGGGTAGAAGGAACGAGTGAGAGAGAGAGAGAGAGAGAGAGAGAGAGAAAGAGAAGAGATTTGACATGTAGCGAGACACGCGCGTTTCTACGTTCTCCGAGCGTGCTCCTCATAAATATCTACTCGCCTACGCGCGCTCGCGCTTCTGACAGTTTACTTATATATCTTCGCGGCTTTCCGCATATATTTGCTAAACTCAATGCGAGCATACGCGAGACGAAGCACACTTCCTTCGACTTTCTAAGTAGAGAGAAGGAATGAGAAAGAGAATGTTCGTTAGAATGCAATGATTAATATAAACTGGTAAACCACGCTTTGTCATGATATTTCGAAAGCTCCGTTCTTCTTTCTCTTTTCCTCTTCTTATTATTATATAAGACTATGGTACATTGATATATATATATATATATATATATATATATATATATATATATTAATATTATTTTGTATATGCAAAGATAGATATATTTAGGGCTATATAATAATAGGATTATATAATAAAAATGTTTCTATTTGTTTTTCTCTTTGCAACGTATCTCTCACCGTAAATTCCTTCGTTACGCCAGCAGAATCTGCCTCGGGCTTCTATAAATGTCAGAAACAAACGAAACTGTGAGAAATCATCGAGCATGCATTATTTACCGAGTATGAATTTTGATGTCTAGTGTATTTATATTAACATTTATGTTGATTAACGAGACGAGGGAAAACTAAAGGAGTTATAGGTAATAAACTTATTTTAATCTAAATAAAGTGGGTCAACGTGTCATTTATGTCGGGAATAAATTAAATCGTCTCCTTATGATTATGTCAAAAAATTAGAACTATATGTTGATATTGGAGCTAAAAGTAATGATGGTAACAGAAAATAATTTGATATTGTGAAAAATATAAAAAATATAATTCAATGGAAAAGAATATTCGTCCATTCGATAGTCATTCTATCTTTGGCTCGTCCATTTTTACTTTGGATTTATCTTAAATCCTTTTCGTGAAAGACTACTAGCCTACGGTTATTACTAAGCGAGACGTTGACGTTATCGGTGATAACTGTGGACCTTTCGTCGGGCTCGTTTTAAAGTTATCGTACTCGATTTTAAGTTTGCCTTTCTATTGCTCGGTACTGTACGGCCGAGGGCTATTTATAACCGGCTATTCAACGTTTACATCCACCGGTTGAGTCTACGCAAACTTTACTGCAAAATTTCATTCGTGTATTAGTGTATAAAATATGTACGCGTATAAACATAAAAGTGAGAGAGAGAGAGAGAGAGAGAGAGAGGAGGGAGAGGAGGGAGAGAGGGAGAGGAGAATAAGAGTCGGAGATACCTTAAGGAAGAACTTTCGAAGCGTTTTCGAAGGGATAAAAGAACTTTCTTCCATTCTGGTAAACGCTTTTAATGAGAAAATATGATCCAACCGCCCTCTCAGCACATCTCCACGATGCCAATTAGAGAACGCTTTTACCCATCTTCCTTCGCCCCCTTTCTCTCCTTTACCTATCGTATTTTCTATTTATTAGTACAGCAAGAAGGAAATACTCATTGTCGGTTTAGGGACTACAATGAAATCGTAATGCAGTAGGCATGTAATACGAAAGTTAGGGGACGAAGAAGGGAGGAAAGAAGGATAAAGTACTACTCCATATCGAAATTCATGACAAGACGATCGACCCTTTTTATTCGCGCGCATAACTACGTACTGTTGGTTGGTCGATAAATCAAGATTTGATGAACTATAAGGCACGATGTCTAGAGTTCCAATAGCCGATTTTCCGAGATCGGCAAAAATTATTTTCTAATGGTTACATCGATAGATGATAGTGGAAAGAAGAGAGGAAGAAGGGGGAATGAAAAACGGAGATTAACAATTGCAATAGCGTTCGCTGGGAAATCGAAGTTCGACATCGAACGAAGATGATCTGAGAAAGGAACAAAGGAAAAGATTAAAAAAGAGAGAGAGAGAGAGAGAGGGCGAAAAGATGCACCTTCTGTTCAGGAAGACAAAAAAAAATGGATATTACGGAAGAGTTGTTCGTTAGAGCGTAAGTATGACGTGGCGTAGAGAAAAAAGAGAAGAGGGGTAACGTTCAATCGATTCGTCTATAAATCCAAAGGAACACGCACACCTTGCTGTTCTCATTTCCAACTTCTTCCAAGACAGTTTCATTCATCGATCAGTGGGTTTCTTCGCGATAGTATCGATCTCGAGAATCTTTTTATATTCAGTGATAAAACTACCATAGGGAATATAGAAATAATTTAACGAATAAGGCAACTGACCAGTTCGGTCTCGTAACGAGGAGCAAGCCTTCGGCCTGCGATAATTACAATAATTAAGTCCTTTTTTACACGATCGTAAAGAACGCTCGCGCGTCATTACGGTGTAACGAGCGGGATCGCGAGTGGTAATGGAAGCGTTTAATTAATCACTCGCGCAGAGCTCATTCGTGACGTTTTCCACGAACCAAGAGAGAATGCGAAAGGCAGATAGAAAAACGGCTCATTTTTCTCCCGCGACTGTTCCCTCGGTAAAGCGAGAGAGAAAAGGAAAAAGAGCGCGACGGTATCATAATAACGATTACGTAGAGTTAAAATCGTGAATTCTGGCGATGCGGCGAAGCGTCGAGTTGCCAACGACATTTCAGTCCTGTTATTAACTGTAGGCTCTGCAGACCACGTTCCACCCCTACTCGCGTTGCTCCTTCTCCAGCAACGACACTAGTATTCCCCCAAGCTTTCCTCCACCCCACCCCCTCCCTCCCTCCCTCTCTCCCTCTCCCTCCCCCCCACCGGTCAGCCAACCACCGGTCAGCTGGTCGGTCCGTCGAGCGACGACGCTGGCACCACCCCCCGAGCACGTCCGTGATAACCATTCGGATACTGTAGACCGACGACAGTGACACATTACACTCGCTTTGGCCCCGTATAGGCCCGTTAGTACGCCCGGCTCATATACCATCGGCGCATAACTGGTAATTACACGAGCCGCGCGCCATTACCGTGCCACGAGCTTTCCTTTATTACCCCGGCAACACAGCCCCAGTACCGGCTCAAAACCGGTGTGGACCGACTCGCTCGCTCCCAGAAATATCATTATTCTAACTACGAACGTTCCGATCATCCTCTCCCCTAACTCCAATATCTCCTCTTCCCTTTCTCCTTCCATTCCTATCGTCCTCTTCTATCCTCCTCTCTTCGACGTCGAATACGACCATTGCTCGAGAATTTATAGCCTCGCTAAACTTTCGATAGATCGAGAAACGGAAGAGATTCATGATAATTTCTTTTTATAACAATTTGTCTTTTTCTTTTTCTTCATTTTACGATGCGTCGATGAGTTCAACAAGTCCAAGTAGACTCAGGGGATGATTATTAATAGGGCCGAATAATTGACTCGTTGTTATTACTAATAACTGTCGTTATTGTTATTAGTTATTTGGAAATATTGCGAGTGCTCGGATCATCGTCAAGGGACATTTTGTAGGATTGAATCGGTTTACGTGCAAGTTCAATCGCGTTCTGCTGATATTAACGTTTGCACTTGTCTGGGTGGAATATGCTAATGTTTGATATTTTAAGTAACACGAGTGTAGCTCTCACGCGAGGGAAACGCGCGGCTTCCTTTGCCCGTGATTATCTCAGCAAGAAATGATATTTCCGTTTGTTTGCGTTACGCTCGACGTTTTCAACCATCCTTCTTCATCGAAATGACGCATGCATTTTTTTTCATCCACGATCGACTAAACAATAGTAAAACGTACACACAAGTTAGGGTACAACAACCGTGCTCTTTGGCAAAACATAACTGGATACGCGCGTCAAAATAAATACTGAGTTGGACGTCAAAATAAATATCGAGTCGAGCGCAAAAAAGAAACTTGTCTTACTATCAGATATTTGTATAACTTTCAAGGTTACTTTAAGAAGCCGAAAATAAAAAGAAGAGAGTATTTTTCTACGAAATGACAAGAGTTTTTAAAAACTTGTTCGCCGATACATTTAGATATGATTAAAGTAACTTTGCGAAATGGTAGAAACATCGATTGGTCGTGCGATCTTTCAAGAGACGAGATCCACGATATTCCTCGTATTCTACGCAAAATGGAATATTCGAGTACTTTGTTGATTCCAAAGTTCTCAGTAGTATTTCAAGAGTACCGTCTCTCTCTCGTAAGATTAGAATTCTCGCGTCGGTGGTTTGACGCCATTGCATCGTTTACGTATACACCTTGCGGTTTCCAATTACCATGGGGTCACCAGGCTGGCAACGTTTCAGTGGCCCCTAAGATGTCGAGCACCTTCGTATGGTGCATCATGCGCGCAAGAACACATACATGCACACGTATAAACAAGAACGATGCAAAGGGAGGATGAGACGAGAATGAATGTGTGTGCGCGTGTATCTGTGTATGTAAGAGTTAGAGATAGAGAGACGAAGAGAGAGAGAGAGAGAGAGAGAGAGAGAGAGAGAGAGAGGAAGCAAGGGATGTAATTAACGCGACCAGCGTGCTGCGAGACACTGACGTATCTATCTTCCTACCTCCTGCGTGGCAGACGGCTGGTTATCCCTCTACGCTTTACGTACTACGAACTACGTAAGACGTACGAGAAAGGCTCGGCTCTTTCTAGCAAACGAATCCACCGCGAACACCGAGTCTCTTGCATTCTATTGTACAATGGGTTCCGCAATGCAGTTTGAATCTGCGATATTCTCAGCTTCATACGATTCGACCAAATACCTCATGATATAGAACTTACCGACTGACTAAATACACCGACAGTATATTAACCTTAAGACGATTCCTCACTCGTAGTAGTTCTCATACTAATTGGCAAAAGTCTTTTCCTTGAGTCCTCTTAGAACAAACAATAAGATCAAAAGATTAGAAAGTTCGAAGTAAGTACTTATGATAATGATTTTGATTATTGCAATTCTATGAAAATACTCTCATCAATTTAAATATCAGATTACAAAGTTTTTCTATTATTTTTATGAACTTTTGATGGTAAATAAAAGGAAATGACAAAAAGCGATACAAATGTCATAAATATAAAATACAGATAGAATGTAACAGAGAGAGAAGTGTAGAGAAGTTTAACCACGTAGGTGGCTATACGTCCGGTGACTCTATCAAAAGCAATCGTGGCACAGGTGTGGCCGTGAACTCTCCTAAACAGTTGTGTTATATGCTACGATGAAAATGCGAGCTGAGGCGACAGTGCCAGCAGCAATGAACCAACGATCGTCGTCCACGTCAGCGGTTCTACGATATAACGTTTATCGATTTCGCACAACATTACTCGAACGAGTTTGCGTACCACGAAGAATAGACCAGGTATAAACAGAAACGAACGATAACATAAGCTTCGAATATGTTACTGACCAATCGTTTCTCTCTCTCTCTCTCTCTCTCTCTCTCTCTCTCTCTCTCTCTTTTTTCAAATATATCTTCCGTATTTGATCATGAGTTTTACGTCAATACAATTTCAAGAGCAATAATCAAGAATTTATTTAATACGAATGAGTGTGTCCACATAAGAGAGACTTCCCGATGACATTTTTCTTATTGATATAATAAAACATTTTATCCAAAGTCGCGAAATAGCCAATCTACGTTTTTATACATTTTTTTTATTTCTTCACTTCCGGCTGTCTAGTTAAATAATTACAATCTATTGCAAAAAGAATCGATTAGTTTGTAAACGTCGCAATAGAAATATAGTCTATATATGATTAAAGCTTTACTTTATAAATGAACGCCCATTAATTATTAAGTTTATCGCACGAATCTAGAAAAATCCAAAGATCCTGGAAAATATCTAAAAAGGATTGTTATTCTTATCTTATTTTTTTTTTCTTTCTTTTTTCTTCTTATTTTTTTTTCTTTTTTTTTTCTTTATTTTTTTCCTTTCTACCAAGTTTCGTTAAGTTGGCGATTTTCAATCGTCGCTTCGTTCTCGAAAAAGTGTCTTCGAGATTGTTGGGTCTTTGGCAACGTAAGCATAGGAACGTTATACGGGGCTCTCGTATGCAAACTTGGTCGAAGGCTTGCGAGCAGTGGCACCTGTCGTGCCCAGCTAATCTTGAACACGTGTTTCCTTGTGTTAGCTGGCTCCGTGCCAAGCTGTGGAGAATGGTCATTGTGGAATATCGTAGCTCTCGTACGAACGTCGTACGTTCCTCCAGGAAGCCCGGCCACGATTTACGACGAGGCTCGATTCCGACTCCAAACTTCTTTTTCTTTTTTCTTTACTTCCTTTTACGATCGAACGCTCACGATATTCCGACCGATCGATCGATCAACGGTATTCGCAATTGGACTCATCCTATCGACGATAGACAAATACAAATAACACGGAACGAAGAAAGGAGTCACAATCGATTATACGAGATAATACTATAAGGTTATTTGGTATCTAAATAGAAACGACTATTTTAATGTCTCTTTGCAAACGATCGCTTTTATCGTTTACAGATAAAACATCGATTTGATCGACGTAGTAAAGACGATTCGAAAGAGAAAACCGATGCGTAATCGACTTTGATTACGGCGAGAGCGACGTTAAATTTAACCAGTCCGTTTCGACGTAGCAACGTCTCAAGAAAACGAAGTTGCACGGACGCGTGTCGAAAGCGAGTTGCTTTGATGTAAATATAGATGCCACTTCCGACGCGCGTCAGGAATTCCTTATTATGTAAGTTTTCAAAGTTTACTACCATCTCGCGACGAAAGATCCTGCCACTCCAGCCGATGAAATTAATTTACCATTCGCGCTAGGATTTGCGATATTTTAAAGGATTCTATTTTCATGAGAGCGTTGCCGACTCGTTACTACTCTTCGTATACGTACACGGAAAGAACTTGTTTTCGAACGATAATATTGAAACTACGGCTCTTCGTAGAAGTCTGTAAAGTTACTTCGCTGAAATATTTTTAAGTGCATAGTCAACGAGCGACGTTGTAACATTGCTATATTTCATTAACTTTACCTCGATTTCATTTATTTAACAAGCAAATATATATTCCTCAATAAACCTATCAAGGAATACTTGCTTTGAGAATCTTTCTCTCTTCTTTTTCCTCGGCTTTAAATAAAGATAAAGACGCGTAAAGAAATTGAAGAACTTTCGCGAAGGATGAAAGAGAAACTCAAATCCAAGAAGCGTGTCGGAAAAAAGGAAGATAAGGGAAAAAACGAAGCGCCACGTTCTTCTTTTACCTGATCGTTTTCACGTCAACCGTCTAAGGGTCCCTTGTCTTTTACGTGACCCTCCCTTATCGCTTTCTACACCCTCAGTTTTATCGCTTCGAGGCACTTCCACGAGCGCTTTTGTATTTGGCAGTCGCCGAAATTAAGACCTCGGTCTCTCATACGCGTGGCTATTGATCTGTGTGTGTTTTGGTAGATTTACGGTTTCAATATCGTCTTAAGAATGTATCATGGATTTCTACGATTTAGCGTCAAAAAAAAAAAAAAAAAAAAAAAAAAAAAAAAAAAAAAGAAAGGAGAAACGAAATGAATCGAAATGAAAGGACTTTAAAGCGGGGCAAAAGCGTAACGTGACTACAAAAATATATTCCCTCTTTATTATTTTCGATCGTTCGTTCGTTCGTTCGTCGTGTAAACCGAGATTGAAATTCTCACGTTAGTCGGTGAATCGTGAAGAACAGAGCTTATCGCTGTTTGATCGGTGATAACGAAGGCCTGGAAAATTCCTCGGCAATCGCGAACTAACAAAAAGTTATCGCTACCCACGATAAGGTAATATTGTGCAAGAGTTGGAAGGTGATTACGCGTCGAGTTAAGATTATTATTTAAGCAATACGTCTTATATGATCGTACGAAGATAGTACATACATAGCGGATGAAAGTTTCGTGTATCGGAGAAAAAGAATATCATGTTTCGGCGTAGTAATCATAGTAAGACGATGCGAATGCGCTAAGGTACAACGGATGGATGCGCGAGCGCGAGACTCGACGATCGATCTTCCATGCTTGCAAAACGATGCATCTTCTTGGTAAAAGAAGCTCTTCATGCTTGGAAGAAACTACTAGCACGGAGTTGCTAGTGCGAGCTAGTAAGAAATGGAGAGATGAGGAGAGAAGAGAGGGAATACAGGAACCCACAAAGGCGAGTTAAGAATACCTTCGCTATGCAAGACCAGCTGCGTTCTTAAAAGCATATTTGCGTCGGTATTCGTTCGAGACGTTGCTTGTGTACAGAGAAAAACATATATATATATATATATATATATACACACGCGTTTACAAGGCACACATGGGTGTACAAGTATATATCGGTGCGACCAAAGGCAGGAGAGGGGGAGGGGGTGTTGCGACGAAACCGTTTGAATTTCTTCGTGCTGCAACATCGTTAGAGCTCCCTTGGGAACCGTCGAAGAAAACGCGCGAGCTCTCCGCACAGCTTCATTCCGCGGTGTTCCGCGGTAAAGCTACATACCTTGGCGCGTTATAACGTCTAGAATTTCGGTTCTTTATTCGGTGGTAATGGGATTCCCGTTTGCCCCCCGGCCTCGGCAGCGCTTCGGCTTTGCGATCGAGCGAAAAATTCCGAACAAGACGACAATGTTATCAAAGTATTTCGTATGCTTGACTGAGAAAGAGGAGAAAGAGGCTTTGGAAAAAGTATACGTAAATACATATGTGATTTATATAGCGACGATGTTTTTTTTTTTTTTTTTTTTTTTTTTTGTAATCTCTTTAGAACGATGATTGAAAAAATATGTAGAAAAAAAAAACAAAAAAAAACAAAAAAAAGAAAAACATCAAATATTTCATCGATTTTAATAGCGATATAAACTCTTGGCTAAGTCCGAACAAAAATCAATTCTATTTGTTCTTTTTTTTTTTTTCTTTTCTTTTCTTTTCTTTTTTTTTTTTTTTTCATGAACTATTTCAATTTGTTCAGAGATAAAAGAATATATCGTATATATTTTTAACGAACAACAAATCTTATCTATCGCATGATACGACTTAAAACCTTGAGAAAATGTCGTTGCATTAATAAAACTGTCTATTTATCTTTATCAAAGTTTATCGAACGATCGTATTTTATGGATGAATTTGAGCATCTACTTGGAACCTGCGAGATATCGATGAAAAGATGACGTAGCTCGAGGCAATCGTACTTTCGTAAAACGACGCTTGTCCACTGTGCTCGAACGCGTCCTGCTGCTTATTACTCGCAAATTTACATTGATGGCAGCGAGAGGGTGTGCGCCCAAACGAATTGGTACACGGTCTATTTCAACCCTTTAACGTCAAACGATCGAGCTCTTGAGCTCATTGAATCATAACGTTTCGCCGGCTTTCCTACCATGTACTTTATAATATTTTACGCAACAATGCATCTTTCGAATCGTTCTGATTTCTTTTCATCGGAATTCCTTGCGACGATTTACGCTACTTCTTTTTTTTCGTTCTGCTTGTAAATTTGCATGATGGGAGAAAAAATATATATATATATACGTATATATAAAATAAAAAGAAATAACGAGTAATCCGCTTTGTGATCGTACAATTTTTCCGTGCACGTCAATTTAATTCTCTAGAAAAAAGTTTCAATCTAAAATCAAAACCTGTCATCAGAGATTTCTGGAAAATCTTCAAAATTCTGACAGTAAAAAATGGTAAAATAATTTGCTAACTTTTATTCGGCCTCTCGTTTTTTTTCTTTTTTTTTTTTTTGTTTTTTTTTTTTTTTTTTTTGTTTTTTTTTAATCTTTTTTTTATCCTTTTTTTTTTTTTTTTTTTTTTTTTTTTCTTTTTTGGTGCCAAAAGATTGAAAGGTTAGAGAGAAATTATGTTGTCGTTTTCCTTAATGAAATTAGTTAAATGGAAGCGTGAATATCTTATTTAAGAACGCAATCGATCTGTATAATAAAAGAGAGAAGAAGAGAAAGGAGAGGAAAAAATTGAGATGTTTTATCTGAACATATCCAAGTCCGATAAGACCTAATATGCACCAACTGTTATCTTATCACTTCGGAGAGCACATTCTGTACACCATATGCCGTTAACGAGTAACCGTATCGCATACCTACAAGCGCGCGTGTGCGTGCGTGCATGCATGCACGTGAACGCGAACGTGATCGGTCCGCTAAGCGTGAACACGGGAGTGTTATCGAGCAATCGAGATCATCAGGAATTACTCGTCGACGCGATGCGACGTGCCGCTCGATAACGCGTACGCAACTTTTTTTTTTTTTTTTTTTTCACGCGACTTCCGCGTACATAGAAAATTCGTTACCATCGCTTTTTCGTTCGCGAGAGAACGATGAAACGGATCGTCGAGCACCCTTTGTCGTCATAACGTCGGTGCGAATTCAGTCACGATTTTGATGGGCAAGGAGGCAAGGGAGGAGGGAATCGAATATTCGTTCAATTTCCTGAAGGCTGGAGAATGTCGAGAAACGTAGAATCGAGTATGGTGAAAAATATCGTTGTACCTCTCTACGCACGTACGCACACGCACAAATCGTGTCTTCGATTTTTCGCCCTCATTACGGCCATCCGTGGCTTCGTTAATTTTCTTGCGACGCGATAAGGTCTCCCTAAGCCAACGTAACAGGTAATACAATAGCTAATAGACCATAGTGCTCGTGATATCCGTTTCCAAAGAAAGCTTATGTTACGCGATATTAATTTTGTGCCAAGGATAAGAGGATTCGACGTATCCACTATATTTTTATCTCCGCGGCCAATATCGGTAGTATCCACTAGTTATAACGTTTATGTGATTCCGTGTTATCAGGGACAGGACATCGTTCTAACCTCTAAGTTAAAAATTCATTCGTTATCGTTATCAAAAAGAAAGAAAAAAAGGGGAAGAAGAAAAGGATAAAACAAAAAGAAAAAAAAAAAAAAAAAAAAAAAAAAAAAAAAGAAAAAAAAAGATAATAAATAAAACATCTCAACGACCGGATTCGTCGTCAATGCAGTCTTGACGACACGACGCGATAAATAAAAGACGCAATTTCTATTCTTATCTGTTCACAAAAGAGATACGAGACATTTGGATTCCTTGGAATAATTCGAGAGATAGAGACAAGTTTCGGAAGTCGTCCCTTCAATTATTTCGCGTCCTTTCGATGGAACCCCTTTTCGATCTATCGAGGATAAATTATCCGTTGCTCTACTTGCTAAGGGTGACAGGTGCCATCGTCGAAACGACTCGAACAAATTTCAATTTGATTATCCTTCCCTTTCTATTCTCCACCGAGAGTCCACTGTCGTGGATCTCAACTTGGTTGGTAGACGTTGCATACAAACGATTACGCATTCAAGGGGCCACCTAAGGTACGGGCTACGACGACGAAATGTCGATAGCTGTGTACGTTCCTTGTGTTACCGATGACGCTACTGCTGCCGGGTACCTCTAGTAGTGGTGATGCCTCTCGTGATGCCGATGATGGTGGTAATGGTAGTGGTGAAGGTAACAACGTAACCGCCGCTCGTTACTTTCCACTTAAGCGACCGTGATGCGAAGAAAGCTTTTCCTTCTACCTAGCGCAGCTTTCCCAGAGCTTCTGCTATCGGTATTGCCTTCTTCCCACTCTACCCCAGACCTCTTTCCATTGGCTTTCGGCTCTTAGTTTCCTCGATCCCTCTTCCATCCTCCTCTTTCTTTGACCCCTCTATTATTTCAATTATTAAAACGTACCGCACCGCACGTTGTAATCTTCCTTTCGCCTCTATCGAGACCACTTTCGCAACGAATCGACCATTCTCCAATAGCCATTACATAGACGATATTCTTCACTAGATCATTCGAGTGAACACATAAGATCGGAACTTTGATAACATACGTTCGATTAGTTTCTTGTATAACACAGTTTGTAAAAACATGATCTACACGCGTTTCGTTTCTTTAATACTAGTAACTAATTTATAAATTGGAGTTGATAAATTATAAATAATTATTAACGAACGATTAGAGATAGAGTCCATTCCTAGAAATAGAGTTGATTCCTTTTCTGGATTAAGTTTTACGAGGCGTCGACGTACCCCTTTCAGGTTGAACGACGAAAGGATGGGATATAAATGTCGTCGTGAAGGGTGGAAGAAGCAAATGGGTAGGGGCGGTACAGGCTTCGTGTTCCTCCGCAATAAAATGTCGCCGTGCGTGATTACCATCTAAATGAATGCAAAAACGCACGCGCAGAGAAGTATTGTTCGCGAAAGGAACGTACGACAACGGCAGGAAATAAGCTTAGGTCACGAGGAATCGGCGCTTTCGTCGCTCGTCAACTTGAACAATAAAATGCTAACCTACGATAGTTGGCTTCTAATTAGTTCTTTTGCGACAGAAAAAAAAAGGCGAAGAAAAAAAAAGAATAAGATGTCCAATTTAATCAGTGAGAAATGAACAATTTCTCATCAAATGCGTCGAAAGAAATATTGCAATTAGAATCAAATTGTCATAATAATTATCATCAATTATTTATTTTTCGTTTATCATAATTATTAGATACTTAAATGAGAACATAAATGATGAATAATTTTAATTGAAAGGACATAGATACACAAAAGGTAATTAAATGGATAAAGAATTGGTGGTGCCTTTCGCGAAAATCGAAGCAAAAGTACTTGGGGAATTGGTTCCTAATTTCGAAAAGCCTAAGAAAGAGAAGGCTATTGGGAAAGTAGCTAGAAGCTTCGCTTTCTAACGACTGTGTCTCACGCTACGCGATTACCATGGGACTTTTCGAAGCATACGAGATGTCGACGGATATGATCGATCTCGTCGGAAATAACATTTCTTTCATTTTGCTTCTATTTTGACCATGTTCTCGGCGCCTTATGCCAGCCATCTTTTTCGTGACTAATCGATCGGGCCAATGACTTCATAAGCATGGAAGCAACATGAAAGCTACTTTTAAATACGTTTCTTCGATGTTACTATTTATTTATTTTTTTCTTTCTTCTTTTTTCAAATCCTAATGGACTGCCTGCTTTTTTCGTGCGACTATTTCGAAGATAGTAAATAAATCGGATACATTTCTAAAAATAAATAAATAATAAAGTACGGATTCTATTTTTTGAATAATACAAGAAATAAATAGAATACGATAGTCTTCGAATAACACTTTAAAAATATTTCGCATAATGTAGAGAATATAGTACGAAAAAGAGAGAGAGAGAGAGAGAGAGAGAGAGAGAGAGAGAGAGAAGGTGGGCGTTCTTCGAGGAGAATTTTACGTGATGGAAACGAGACGGTAGCATCGAATGTGACGGAAAAAGATAGAAGGAGAGAACGGTAGCGTCGAGTCAAACAGAAAAGTCTTATTCCCCATCTGACTCTGACGGCGTCCATCGCGCTAGAAGCTAACTTTAGTCCCCGCTGACGGGATTATCCGTCACTCGAAATTGGCAGATCGCAGCCGCGATCGCAGCAGCAGTCAGAGATACGATCTCTACGGCCAATTACGTAACCAGGTCGACATAGCTCGGTGGCATCGCGACGGAAATATTTGGCTTGTAATATCGTTCATTTTCTCTCTTCCTCTTACTCCTTGAAATTAACTCTATTGTACACTTTCAATATCAAAAATATAGATAAAGACGATACTGTCTCATTAAACAAAAAGAAAAAAAAAGCAAAATGATCTATGAATCATCGTCTGAAATTAAAAAGAATTCTTGGATTCACTGGATGAGTTTATTTTCTTATTCCGAGTTGGCAAACGATTTCGTCGAAGCCATTTTGCTTTATGAATATTCGAGTAAGGATTTGGGAAAAAGAAACGATGGCAAAAAGGAATTGTCTAAGAAATATAAGTTTGCGAAAAGAAAATCAACGTATTACGTTAGAACGTTGCCAAGTTCGTAACTACTACTTACCACTTATTACTAACTCGTAGAAGTGCGTTACATTGGTAAACGTTTGGCGAATTCGCTCGGTCGACTAGATATACCGAGTACATCCGAGTGATGATAATTTCTACTGGTCTAGCAAACGATCAACATCGTCCGCGCATTCGGCGTATCCCGAGTAAACTCATTTGATGCCCCTGGGACCGAGGGCGAGATAGAGGAAGAGGATTAACTCGGTGGAGATCCTCAAATAACAGTTTCGCTTGCCGTACCAACCGTATGACAGGTCATTTAATGTTGCAAACCACGAAATCTCGAAGGAACGATCGAAACCACTTTCCCGACCGATCCTTCGAATAATAACAACGTCATGCGTTTTCCATCGGCTCAATTCGACAACTTTGAATTATCGACACATTCCTCTTCCTATTTCTTTCTTTCTTTCTTTTAATCGACAACAATAATAAGAAATAAATCTTGAAACGAGATTCCTTCCGAGGCTTAAACGCACAAGAACTCAATACACCAGTTTGTTTTTAATCTAGTAAAACTATAAAACGTCAAGTACAGCCATAAACTATCCCTCTTCAAGTCTTTATCGTTTCAGCATAATTATTATTACTGCTCTTTTAAAAGGATATAAAAGCACGTCGGATACTTTATCGTTGGTGGTTAACTTAAACGATTGAACTAGATGAACGAAAATATCAATAATTTTTTCAAAGGTTAACGGAGCTTCATTATTAAGTTATCGTAATTAAAAATATTTCGAAAGGATCGAATTCAAAGGGGAAAGCTGAATTCGAGATTGATTTTCTCCTCGTAAAACGTTGATACGTCCTATAGAATCTCTATGAGTTCTTTTCGTCGTCGACTGCGAACAACGAATAGGCAAAGTAATTGTTCTGATTTATGCGCCGTGTGAGTCTCGCTTAAGCGACGAACGACACTGGAGCAAGCCAAGGGGAACGCGATGTTCAATTATATGGCCAACTGGCCGTACGCCAATCACGCTTTGGTACATACGTACTTATGTACTTACGTTCCTTTGATTCGTTCGTTTCGCTCGATCATCGCCGTGGGTCTTGCCTTCCGCTATGTGAGCCTTCCATGCTAGACGATGATCATTCGTAAACTAAACTTTTGCGCAAGTTCGCATATGTTTTTCATCTGTTTGACTTTTACGTACGAACTTTCTTGTTTCTTTTTATATTTGTTTACTATACAAGGTGATATTTCATTATCGTTTCATATATTCCTAATTGACCTTCAAGGATAAATCATTGATTTCCGTATTGTCGATTGCGTATGTCAATGAAAATGTTATTTACCCATTAGACAAATAAAAACTAATTTATTGAAATATGACGAACTATTTGTGCCTATGGACGTATCGTTCGTTTATGTGTCACTTTTGAAAATATTTACCTTCTTTTTCCCTTTGCTACGTATCGAAATTAAACTTTGAAGAAAGTTTCGAAATAGGTCAAGATCGAGTCGATTCCGTCGTGCTATTTAGAACCTCATCGTTCGCAGAAACTAGGTTAAAATATTTTTTCTCTTTCTCTTTTCTTTTCTTTCTTTTTTTTTCTTTTTTAAAGCGGACTTTATAATTAAACGAAAAATCGTCAAAGGACAAACGTTTTTTTTTTTTTTAGAATAATCCGTGTTAAAGGCATCTTCTATTCTTTTTTCTTTTTTTTCTTTCCCGCAATGATCGATTTTTACGACGAATGGAAAACTGGTATTTCCTTGAACGTCGTATAACGTCGTTTTATTTCGAAAACGAGTGGTCGATCTCACTTTTTCGTGCTTGCCATCATGCCACCCACCTACGATCGTTTTTCGTCGTCGGATGAATAAAACAGACGACTTCGTAATCGTAAATCGATTTGCCCGGAAAATACTACTTTAATGATCCCTGCCATATTTTACGAGCTTATATCTATCCTTTGTAGCGAGACAAGGGTGGCACGGTCAGGCAGTTCTATCACTGTCACCTACGAACAGAAGGGAACTGCTGCTTTCTATTATAACGACGTTTCGCATTTATTTATCATCGAAATCTACCTACCTTTCTTTCTTTTTTTTTCGAGATCAATTAATTCAAACGTTAAATCGACTAATTATAATTATCGATGCTAACTATAATTATATGCTATATCTATTGTATAAAACAATTTTGCCAAGAGATGTATCATCGACGAATAAGTCACGGTTTCGTTATAGACGCTTGTAAATCATCGAAAGCAATTGATCGATCGTGACAGACACGTTTCTCTAGAGATCGATTCAAGATGCTTCGAGATGTTCGTCAAATTGACGCGAATAGATTAGTGCCAAGTAGATCGCAAACAAGGCCAAATATCTTTATCGTTCGTAAAAGTGTCTAAGGTTAAGTGACTCGCGAACGAATTAGTTGAAAGACTCTCGATTAATTCTCTACTCCCGAAATAATTCTCTTTCTTTTTTCCTTCTTTTTCTCTGCTTTTTCTTCGCAGTGCACTCATCGAGATTAAGGCCGATATCGAAGGGAACGCACGAAAGTTGGGTGACCATCGATTCGAGGTGCGGACTTTTTCCTAGAAATTTAAAGGCAAAGTCGCATGGTTCTCTCAGAGTGAGAGCGGTAATCGTAAAGTTCGACGCCGAAAAGAAAAGATTCCGAAGAGAAACTTTAACTGCAAAGTCCTACAGTATGTACGCAAACGCTATCGAAGAAAGCTTATCGATCTTTCCCTCTCCCTTTCATTCTATTTCTTTCTCATTTTCTTATGCTTGCAGCTACTCTTTCAAGATTATCCATCTTCGTTATGTTTCATAGAGTTGGAAAATTTTATTTTCTCTCTCTCTCTCTCTCTTTCTCTCTCTCTCTCTCCCTATTTATCTATCTCCCGTAATTGTAAGATATTTATAAGTTATCGTCATTATTTCGTTCGATTTACACATATCCATTGAAAATCGTACAAATTATTCGCGACAAAATTAATTGCGCCAAGCCAAAGTTTTTCAATCTCCGTTGAACGCTGAAAGGATATTAACTCGATTATTTCCTCCAATTAAGTCAGGAAGAAAAAAAGATAAAACACACAGGGTTGCGCTTTCTTTTCGCCGGCGTGACGAGGATTTTCTCGGGAATAGAAAAGGCAAAGTTCACCAAATTTATCAGGTGATAAATTAATTTTAAAGCCGTTTAATCGTTGTCCCTTTTACAGCTCTATTCTTCAATGCGGAATAAAAAAGTATTTCATCCCTTTCCTTTCATTTCTCTTATAAAGATCGACAGCCTATCATTGCATTTAGCTTTGATTCGAATTAATAAATAAAAATAAAAGCATCTTAACGCAATGCATTCGTTCGCTAAACGATTCTTATAGCTTTTGTACAATTTAAAGATAATATCGAAAGACCTACAGGGTGGATAAAAGTGACAGGACGATTGACATGACCAAATCGAGTATAACGGTCGAACTATGTTGTGGGAGGGAAAGAGACACAGAGAGAAGAGAAAGGATGAGACGTATAGAATCGAAAACCGACGTGAATCTGGTGCCCAAACGACAGGTGGATCTGCGGGTAGCAACGAGTTTCAGGCCATTACTACCATTGAATATTTCAGCGATGGGACGCGCTGGGAAGTTGCCGAGGGAAGACAGAGAAACGGACGACCCTGCGTCTATTATTTATTGCGTTACACTCGCGGCAAGGCAAAGCTCTCCCTCCCTCTCTTTCTCTGTGTTTCGCGCACCCTGCAAACGTTCCTACGTCTCACCCCTATCACTGCCGGTCCCGTACATCATTGCACATTATTCATACGACGAAATTTGAATTATACATTCAATAGGAACGTCGAGACGTCTCGTAGAGATGCCTTGAGTGCAACCACGACGTTCCTTTCCGTACTAAACTATGAAAACTAACGTTCGAGTATGGCATCCAGAGCGTACTATTTGGAAAATGTCTGGAAAAGGAATGGAACGTCGAATGGATGGAAATAATAGTCTAGAAAGGTTCCTGTCGATCGAGCAAATATTGTGATTGACGGAATTTTGGAAACTTAGTTTCCGACGATACCAAGACAGAGATAGAGATAGAGAGAGATAGAGATAGAGAGAGAGAGAGAGAGAGAGAGAGAGAGAGAGAGAGAGAAAGCCCAAAATAATTTCACTACTCGAAAGAAATGTTTTCATTGCACTTTGGTCCTGGCATCGCAACGCACCTTCGTCAGCTCCATAGAAATTGCAGTTTTAGTCGGGTCGTGCATTTTGATAAGGGGAGCTAATAGAGCGCGCTCGACTTTTTCTATGTATACCCGTTCTTATGTACACGTACACGTACGTAGAGCTACATAGGTAAATACATACGCACTCACTGCTCTTTATATTACGCGAGTTTAAATTCGTTCCATCTCGGCCGACAGAAAATAGAGATTTGTAGAGTTAAACTCCGTCGTCGAGCGTTGGCCGAGATGGAAAACTAGAAATATAAAGAGAGGATGAGAGGAACACAGAGTTCGTGCGGAATGCGAGACGTTCATATCCATCGTAAAACGAATCGCGTAAACAAGAGCGCACGCGTGCTCTTCCATCCTACGATTAAATATTCGTCTTCTCTTTTCTTCCATATACATTGCATCGCATAGTCCTTATAGAGATGAGTAAGAGAGAGAGAGAGAAAGAGAGAATAAAAGAAAAAACATGAAAAATAAAATTATGCCTATAAGACAGCCGTACGTACTGCATTGTAAACATTGAAAGTCCATACTATTTCTACTTCTCTTCAATCTTTACTTACACAATGTATCCGCTACCTCATTATTCAAGGTATGATGAGCGATGAATTATATTATATTACACTCGTGGTTATTACTTCACGTACGTTGCAGCGAATAACAGCGAGCGCGAAAGAAACGTTCTTACTTTCCTTTTTTTTTTTTTTTTTTTTTTTTTTTCACTCGATATTATCATTCGAAGATCGTGGCTTTAATACGATACGAACAAAAGACGCATTGAGGGTGCATCATTGACGCAATTCAATTATCGATTTCGATACGTAAAGAGAAAGTAAAAGAAATAAAGAAGAAAAATAAAAAGGAACATTGTTCTCAGAATTCTCGTATCCGGCCTAAATTTCGCCACGAATTCGAGGTTTCGCGGCACGACGAGGCACGGCACTCCGTGGATAATTCCGGAAATTGGAGCTGCGAGTTCTGCTTCTCGTCTAGGAGACGCACGTTTTAACCCCGTAGAATTTTCTCCTCTGAAACGTTTCTTCCTCCGCCATTCACATTACCATTTTCCGCGCAGAAAGAGAGTTTTTAACATTCACAGAGCAAAGGGGGATTAAACGATTTAAAAGATTGTCGAGAAATTATGCATTCCATTTGAAGGACGCGTCAAAGGGTTCCCTCAGCGAGAAAGAGAGCGATAGAGAGGAAGAGGGGGAAACGGAGATAGATAGAGAAAGAAAAACGTAGACGGGAAGAAAAGAGAGAGAGAGAGAGAGAAGAAACGTTTAGGAACACATTCGAGTCTCCGCTTCTTCTGTGAAGAGCTTTTTTCAAGCTTTTAAAACATAATACAATGAAGAACAGAGAGAGAGGGAGAGAGAGAGAGAGAGAGAGAGAGAGAGAGAGAGAGAGAGAAGAAAAAGGCGCAGCTCGTCGAAAGATAAATTCTAAAGCGTTACGACAAATCGTATTTGAACGGACACGCGAAGATCTTTCTCTCTTTCCTTCTTTCTTCCTTTCTTTCTCAAAAACTCTCCAAGTATAAGAATCGATTGTGAGTTTCCGACGTTAATACCGGACTGAAAGCTCAAAGCAACCTTACGAAAGACGGTAGAGACGAGCAGTCTGACAATAATTTATAGCGAAGTACATCCTAGAGAACAATTAGAGGCACGCGATCGGTTTACAACACGCGACTCTTTGAAAGTGAAATTTTCAAACGAATCGAAGAGGACCAATCGTTCTTAACCAATCTTGGCGGCTATAACATGATAAAGGAATTTCGATTTCGATAGGTGCACGTAATACGCAAACTATCGTATCGCGAGCTATCTCTCATAATTTCTCAAATCTTGAACGTTATAATCTCGATAAAAGATGTCACTGTGTAAACAGAATTAGAAAGAGATAGATAGATAGAGAGATAGATAGAGAGAGAGAGAGAGAGAGAGAGAGAGAGAGAGAGAGAAGGGGAAGAATGGACAATGAAATTCGCACGAATCTATCGATGTCTATAATTTTCAAAGATAGCAATAGAATCGAAAGAGAGAACGAATCGATGGACGAAAACGTAGTAGCATTAATCGTTGCGAAAACGATCGAGTATAAATTCGAAAACCAAAACCAGCTCGATCCTCGAAAATTTGTTAAGTTTCCGCCCAGTCCTTTCCATTCTCGGTCGCCTCGTGTTTTACGTTGCAACGACCAATTCGACACGTTTATTTAGATCGACCGAATTATAAAAGCTCGACTACTGTATTATATTGGACGTATTTTAATCGCGGTATCGCACATGCAGAACGTATCTTCCAGTCGATTTTGCAGTTGCCAAATTAAAATAACTTTACGGGTTGTCCGGTGATGCCGGTAGTAGTGTTGTTGGTTTTGATAGCAACGAAGCGGACAAATGCTGCAAATGAAGCAGAAGAGGGAAACAGAGACGACACGGAAACAAGATAACAAAGAAAAAAAGAGAAAAAGAAAAAGGAAAAAACGGTCGAGAAAAAGGAAAAGGAGAAAGATTTCCTTTTATTTGATCCAACGAGTGAGTCAGAAGAACAGAGGAGAACGAGGGAAAAGAAGATAAAGAGAAAGAGAGAAAAGACGAAAGAGATCGAGCTGTAAGAGCAGCGACACTCGTCGAGCCTGCAACGAATTGCTTCTCATAGAAAAACGTTCTTTCCCTTCCTTCTCTATCCTCATTTGGCCACCCTCGGACGTTCTTCGTGACGAACTGCTTCTTAATTTCGTAAGTGAGGAAGAAGAGGAGGAAAAAGAAAAAGAATAAGAAGAAAAAGAAATAAGAGAAACAGCGACAACGAAAACAGGAGACTTTCGTGAAAAGGCAAGCTTCCTTACGTCGAATTCACCCTCATTCGCCGTTTTCGCCCTATGTCTTCCCTCCACCTCCCCTTTCCATCCGTACCGGCGATAATGAAAAAGCTGCGGGTCGTTCTAAGGTGCAGCAAAATGAGACATCGACCAGGAGGAGCACCCTACAATTTTGCCACTTTATCCGACTCCGTCGAAGCACGTGCTTTTTGGCTTTATCGAAATCAGGGTTGAAGGGCATCGATCCCTAACTCGACAGATAGACATGTTTTCTTTTTCTCGTAGTAATGATAAGAATGGTTTACGAAAAATTCACGTAGAATGGAATGAGACGAAATAGGACAGTATAGAGTAGAATAGAATAGAAGAGAATAGAATAGGATGAAATAGGATAGAGTAGGATAGAATAGAACAGAACAGAATAGAATAGAATAGAATAGAATAAAGTGGAACAGAATAAAATAGAATAGAACAGAACAGAAACTGAATCCTCTCAATCGTTATTTCTGATCGAAGTTTTAAGCGAAACGTTGACATACATTTTTCCCCACGCATTTCTCGAAACTTTTCTGTTTACCGATATTCAACGTTTTTTGCGCTTGGATCATTTTCAGGAGAAACTTATTCTCGATCGGTTATGACGAATCTTTGTGGGATAAGTCGATGAAACGTGCCTCCCTCCCGAAAATCGAAACCCGATAGAAAGGAAGGAAGGACGGAAGGAAGGAAGGAAGGAAGAAGAAGAAGAGTTGAGTTTCGAGTATCCATCGGTAAGTAGATCTAAATATAACATCGGACTATGAGCACCATCGCGTCGTAAACCTAGAAACAAGATTTAAACATTTGCGACTCGTATGTCTCATCCCCTGCTCTTAATTTCATTTTACGAGGCAATATAATTCTTCTCATGGAACCGAGCGAAAATTAATAACATACGACTTCGAGAGAACGTAAACGTACCGCGTGATAAAACTCCGCGAAATTCAAGGAAGGCTGTCGTTTTATTGTTCGAATTTTATAGTTCCAAGTTCGATACTCGATTTTATCCGAAATCGATGAATTACCAGCTCGATCGATTTTTCTCCAAAACTTATACGTACGTATCTACCTACCTACCTATCTATCTACCAATCTTCTACGTATATGGTGGATATTTTCTACGGGTATATCCTTGATCGCAGACCATGAGACCATAAACGTTACTTGTCCACCAATTGTACGATATTTATCGAAGGACTTTTATAAGGGATAACGACCATATGTCGAAAGTCCGGTAATACGATCGAATTAGAAATAGTCGACGTTGGTACTTTTCGCCGAGTTCTAAAGGAAAAGAATTAAGAAAGAAGGAAAATAAAAGGAAAAGCAAAAGAAAAGCAAAGGTTTCTCGATAACGGTGAGCAAAGCAACACAATTGTAACGCACGTACCACTGAGAAACAATTAGTGGGCGACATTCGCGTTGGCTACCGGCGCAGCTGTAGATTTTCGATATCGTATTAACTCTAGCATCCGGCAATTAATATTCTCGAGTGATATTTATGGTCACGAAGAATTAAATGGCTTTGCGGTGTTTCGCAAACGTTGAATGCAACCGAGGACTCGCGTGGCTTCATCGATAACCGCTCGATCGTCGTTGACACGTACACGAGACCGAATTTGAATATGCTTTTCGTTATGCTATGGTAGGAGAAAGAACTAGAAACAGAGTGAGAGAGAGAGAGAGTGAGAAAAAGACAAAGACCGATAGAGAGATAAAATAGCGTAAGCGAGAGCGAGGGTAAACTCCCATGATTGAGATATATGCTAATTTGTTTTCAAAGAGCGCGCTATTAATTCTTAATTAAGCTAACGCAGTGGCGCAGCCGCTCCAGTTTGGCAGTACACATTAAATGGTTACACCTCATTGAGATGCTCTGCGATATATCGAAACTTGGCCAGGCTTCAACTACAAATGATTAGAGCGACGAAACGGCGTTATAATAGCAATAGTTGCGTTGTCCTATTAACCCATTTCGTGTGACAGTCTGAGAGAGAGAGAGAGAGAGAGAGAGAAAGAGCAATCCTAACGGCGATAGGAGAATAGTTTTGCGAGTTGCAAAAAAGGGCCATGAAGATAAAAAAGGATGGCCAAGGGGAGCAAACGCTTTCCCAACGCAAATCCCGGAAACGATCGTCGTTTCTCGCGCGATCGTGCGTGCATCGTTTTTATTCCGAATTTTTTACCGGTGTCGCGTGACATTTGAAAAATTCGAATGTCCGCCCTACGGATCGCTACCTTCCCATTTTTTCCCCAATGCGCTACTATTTTTCCGCGCCACAGACTTTTCTACTTTCTCGTTTTATTGTTTTTTTTTTTTTCTTTTTTTTTCTACTTTCTGTTTCTTTTTCCTCTCTCTCTCTCTCTCTCTCTCTCTCTCTCCCTCTCTTCTATTTTTTTTTATTTTTTAATCGAACTAATCCAACCAAGCGACATAGATGCATATGTATGTAGTTTCATAAACGTTTCGAAAAATAATAACCCGACGATCGTTTCCTCTTGAATGTAATTTTACGAAAGGCTTGGTAATGAGACTCGTAGGGGAAAAGTAACATACCACCAGGCAAATATTTGTCAAGAAAGTACGTACCTCTACATACATATGTACGTCCGGCAGGTAGCTCTCAAGAAATTCTACATTTCCGAGAGGAGAACGCGCCGCGTAAGTACTTTTCCAAGCGATCGTAATACGACGTCGAAATCGGTGGAATTTCTATTTTCCTTCTCCCTCAGTATTACGGCATGGAGAACGGCGACATAGACGAAGCAGACGAAGTCGACGACGACGACGACGACGATGACGACGACGAAGACGACGACAACGACGACGACGACGACAACGACGACGACGACAACGATGCAGACGATCGACGACGGTGATGCAGCGTGTTTACGAGAGGATGGTGCGTTCTCACGATCGAACCCGAGCGAAGAAACGGTTAAGAGAGAATAAAAGTGATGTCGCGAAACTTGGCGAGAATCGTGGGAGAACGACAGAACGATTTTATGTACTAGTCGGCTTTACGATGATCCGAATTCCCTCGGTACCTATGCTGCGGGATTCGCAAACGTGCCGAAAATATCGTTCGTGCGCAAGACCCGAATAGAAAGAAAAAGAAAGAAAGAAAGAAAGAAAGAATAGAGCAAGATAGATAGATAGATAGATAGAGAGAGAGAGAGAGAGAGAGAGAGGAGAAACGAAAGTTAAGTCATTCGAGACGAACGATTTGGCGAGCTGAATTCACGTCGATGAAAATCCTCTTTTCGATGATTCCTTTCGACGAGTCGAGAAATCCTCTCACTTTTTACGTTGTCCCAATCGACAACGAGACGATGGAACCAACAACGAGAAAACCACACGAACGGATGCCACGGACGCGAGCATGATCGATGCACCGAGGGGACGTGGTATCAGCTAGCCGTGCTCTCTTTCACCCTTTTAAGTTCACCACGCAAACTCGTGTTTGTATGCGCGTTATCGTTTCGATGCTCGAAGGTATATATGTAAAGTTGCGTTCGTAGTTCGTTGTTAGTTAAACTTTCTATGTTATATACAATAGCCTTCGTCTGTTTCCTTTCTTTTTTTTTTTTTTTTTTTTTTTGTAATATTTTTTATCCCCAATACGAATATTTTTTACAAAAGATCCAAACATCGAATTTAATCCAAATACAATCGAAATATAACTATGAAAGTCCACGAAAAGTCCATTTCGTTTTTTGTTACTCAATAGAATTGCAGAATCAGATTTATTTAAGGCAATTGCAACGTAAGCAAATTAAATAAGTATATAGAAAATAAACGAACAAAAGTTTCATCCTTAAATGGTAGGAAATATAGTACAACCTTATTTATACATGCATCGGTGGATGATTACGGTCAGCTCGTTCGCGCGTAGCGTGCATGAAAGTGGTAATTTGACACTAGCTCAGTAGTAGCGGCATGCTAAGTTTTGAAAGAGAATGGGTAGGGATGACTCGCATATTCTGAAATCTAAACATACTCTCGTAGAGCACTGTACGTAGAGAGGGAAAGAGAAAGATAGAGATAGGAAAAGAGAGAGAGAGAGAGAGAGAGAGAGAGAGAGAGAGAGAGAGAGAGAGACGAAAAAGAGAAACGAGTAGAGAAACATGGTCTGGCAGAAAGACACAGCCAAGTCCGTGGCGGAGGAGAGAAAAGAGGGATAGAGACGAAGCTTGTTTAACAGGCCGGCTGGTATTCCTCGCGACTCTCGTGTGACTCACGACTCCTTATTTTCATCGAAAATAGCTGGCTAGCGCTGTCCGTAGAAAGACGATTTACCCGAGCAGAACACTCGAGTTTACTCTTGTTCTCTTTATCTTCTTCGAGTATTACAAAGTTTCTTTCTTTTATGTTTTTTTAAATAATGTGTCGGTTTAAAAGAAAATTAATGGTTTATTTTACATAAACGAGTACAATGTATTTTCTCGGAGAAACTATTCGAATATTCTTTCCACGTGAACATTGTATGCACCACCATGCACATAAAAGCAGAGCAACGTGTACCACTCGACACTTACGCCAACCGTAGCAACGAACTAACGCTTCGCCGCTTTTAAGTCGATATCCCGTTGATGGAAATAATGGTCTAACCTTCTTATTAAATTCTAAACGCGGACTAACGCCGTAGATTCTGCTGAATGATAAATTTCCCGAGGAAATCGATATTCTGCAGATGGAAATAATAGTTTTCATCCTCGTTATGTACCGTTCGTTACGCTTTAAACAAAAGATAAATTAGAATGGTCAGCAACGTATAGATAGAGCTCCCAGTGTTAACGAACGAACGATTTACTCGATGATTTACAAAGCTCTATCGTTATTATCGCCGATCTTTTCGCACTATCCTAATTATTTACCCACTACGTTTACTCGCACGAGTAATACGTACGTATTATGTACCCATCATCAGGTGGTGTCGTAAAAATGCATGACCAAAACGATTAGGTTCCGTGGAACATCGTGGAATGTGTGTGTGTGTGTGTCTGTATATATATATCAACAAAAATATCACATTCGAGCAATAGATGATTTCTCATCACTCGGACTTATCGACCGGTCCAAAATTTAGGCGAAAGTAGGATCAGTGATAGATAATTAACCACTATTAAATTCATCAGGGAATAGTCGATTCTATTTCGATAAATGATAAAGCAAGTAAACCAACGAGTCCCCTTGAATCGGTAATGATTTCATTTTATTTATGACATTAAATGAACGTTTGCTTTTTTCTTTTTTCTTCTTGTTTTATCTCTTTCGTTAAATCTATTTGAAAATTGTCAAACGTTTCTACAGAGTCGAAGATCGATCGACTGCAATATTCAATATTATTCCTCTGTTTTTACTATCGCAACACGCGAGTGGGCCACCGAACGTTTCTAATGTTTATATGGCAGTACTTTTCAAACTATGATAGGTTATACGCTCTCCCAAGTGAAAACGATTTTTCAAAGAACTCATATATACGATGATACATACAAATTTTACGCGCAACGTCAAATATTAATATTTATTTTCTATGAAAAACGATACATATTTGTATATTTCACACGCACGGAAAGTATATTAGAAATTTTGCAATTACATGAAATCATGCATCATATTTTCTATATTCCTATATAAACAAAAATACAACATTTTTAACGCAACCTTTTATAGGGAAAATAACAAATTTCTCACATAAAATCACATCAATTCAAAATCATTTGAAGATCACCGATATCGATCGAATTGTCTCGTATTGTGATCTACCAAAACGTACACTGCCTTTCTGTTCAGGGATGCAACGTAGATAGATATTATCGAGTAATGACTAGGTACACGTACGTACATTACATACCCGGAAGTTGGTCCAACGTTACCACCTTCCTAACGTGGTAGCATAAGTTCGTGTCATGGCGTTATTATAGGAACATTTACGAACTCGATGAGAACAACATCTTTCGCACGTGCGTTACATCTTATAAACACGAGCAGGAAATTCGTATCGATGTACAAAGATCTTTAAGTTTCTTTCGAATATTCGACTCTTCTCGACTCATTTGCTTCAATTATATTGCATCTTGTCATTAGAATTTAATGATCTTCTCGAGTACGCTTGCTCTATACTTGAACTAAAATTTACTGCTCTCGCCCACACACACAGAAGTACTTTGCCTGCTATTATAACTAGAAAACTTCAGAACAAAACGTAATACACATAAGGTGCGCCAGTTTAATCGACCATGAAAGTATATGTTCTTCGACTAATTATTTCTTAATGCACGCGAAACTAATCAATAACGGATCATTGAGATAACAATTTTATAATAAATAAATATATATATATATATATATATATATATATATTTATTGAATCCTTCGAAGTACGATACGACGAAAACCCAATAAAAGTATATCCTCGTAGGAGATAATTGAGATACGGATGTTATCGATACGAAAGTCAAGAGCGAATTAAAGTCTGGACTTCGTCCAAGGCAACGTTACATGTGTCTCGATCGTTGACGTAATGAGAAGTTAGATAAATTAAAGATAGTATCGAATGTTCTTACTGAGAAAATTCAAGCCGATCGTTCGAGGTAAACAAGCAGATGTTATAGAGATTATGACTCGTAACTCGATAGACAAATTGTAAATATTAGAATGTGCCACATCTTCAATAATATATGATCCTCATTGGTTTATTTGTTCGTATCAAAATTTATCAGAACTTGAAGAAATTTTTTTATAATCCCACCGAATAAACGAAAGGCATGTAATAAAATAAAATCGCATAAAATATTCTACCATCCTTTGTCGATCGGAGTTCTCTATCCTTTGCCTATAAAATTCCTATAGGTCCGACGCAACGGAATAGTTCGACTCACTCTCTCTCTCTCTCTCTCTCTCTCGTCGAATAGCTTCTACGTTGGAATCCAGCTGAATGCACATTCGTTCGTGAGCCCGAATACGCTCCAACTATTCGTTCACGTTTCTGCGTTCTTTTGCGTTTCGGCGTCTCTTTTTTATGCCTCGAATCCTTTCGCACACAACTGTCCACCCTATCCCTATCGAACTACAGCACAGGTTTCCATCCTTTGCGAATAAGCGCTCTTGTCATCTCATTGATTCTCCATCGTTCGACCGAACAACACTATCTCCTGGTTGAGTCGAAAACATTTTGTATTGCTGAAATTGACCGTATAAAACTAATAAAAGGTATTCGATAGGAAAGGACACAATGACTTTTCCTTCCATATTCGTTACTTCGAATACGAATTACTGCACTAATAATATATTTATTATTTTTATTAAATCCACGATGATTTTAAAGATCATCGAAATAAATCCAAGAACCTAACATTCATGTTCATTAACAAATCGTTATACTAGTTCCACTTGAAATCATAGAAATATCTCGATCGGTGGAACAAATACGATAGAAAATTTGTAAAAGAAGCCCGAGTTATTCTCGAGCACGTAGCTTAGAATATAGAGATATATGTATATACGTTTAGATTCTACATGTGACCTTGTTTCACGCATCGCGCAACTCGATACTCTTTGTTTGAAACATGGTTGGAAATCCGGCCAGCCGGACAAATCCTCTTTTCCTGGGGCTCGAGAGCGCTTCAAGCGTAAGTACTTTGGGAAAACGCGACCACCACGTATGTTCTCGGTTATCGCGTTAATTACAATTTCGACCATCGCCTGTTTCGACCATTATTTCAAATTCGTCCGCGAGATTTTATTTATCGACAGTTTTACAATAGCTCCGTTTTGAAAAACGACGATGATTCGCTCGACACGAGTTTATTTAGTAAACATTCCAACGATCGCATAATATTGAAGTTTTATTATCGTTCCAATGGAAGGAAGAAATATTTGTCAATATAAAAAATCTATCGAACAATTATATTAATCGTTCGTACGTTTCCATATTCAAGAAATGAAATGACATTTTTGAGAGTTAGACAAAAATCAGTGATATTCAAAGCGAACGAAGCGCGAAGAACAACGTTTGATATGTAAACGCAAGTACCTATTTCACGTGCGAGCGTTAAGTAAACCGACAATGATTTTTACGTTATCCCGGTGGACGTGGCAAATAAATTGGCAGTATTTGTCAGACCGTTCACCTGGGCAGGCAGTATTTTTCGTGATACTCTCTATGTTGAACACCCAATCACTCGTTTCACGTAGTCGAATAGAGCATTGTTTTCCGTTTCCCTTTTTTTTTTTTTTCGTTTTTAACGAATGGGCAGTTAACTCGATAGATAAAACGAAAATACAGACTGGATAAGACTGATAAAAACGATGATTTATGTCGTTGTTCCGTCGATTCGGTGGTTTTCCTATATCTACATTTTGATTTTTTGGCAATAGTACTCTAGTAACAATCGCATTTGCAAAAATTGGAAATTTGAATCGAAAGTAACATATTCGCGATATCATCAGAACTGAAGTCAGTAACGTTCCAAAAAAATTCGCCACGTAAATACTTGATCCAAGTATCTATATACAAATAATCAATAGATCTTATCCTATCGAATAACATTACTCAAATCAACGTATCTCGTATTTTAAATATAATCTTATTCTATCAACGTAGATAATCTCAAGATATAGAATGACGATATTGATGTCATTTTACCTTCACCTTCGATTATTTCATCGAAATCGTCGAGCTAAATTCGAGGGAAATTTGTTAGATCTAAATCTTATGTTCGTCGTAAGAAGTAATCTTCATGATTACTTGCGATCGAAAGAATTGATCGAGACCCTATTGCCGCCTTGAAAATTAGAGAGACACAGCTAGCAATCGTAGATTTTTATGAACCCTTGGGGTACGTCATGATAGTTGGAAGTAAAGAAAGACCACTGATTTGAGGTTTCGTCAATTGCGTGCTCACGAACCCTTTTCGTTTTATCTCATTCTTACTCTTTGGACTATAAACGCACGACGGCAAATGTTCACTTCCATAGACGGATTGAACTTTTTGTTGTTTGATCGTATTAAAAAGGAAAAGAAAAAAAGAGGAAGAAGAAGAAGAAAAAAAAATAAAATAAAGGAAGAGAAAAAAAGAAAGAAAAGAAAAGATTTTATCGTTGGTCTCGTTCGCTTCGTACTCTCTCCATTATTCATAAGTCTTACGATTCCATTGTTATTTTCTTTCGTTCCTTCCCCGATTACGTCGTATACGAATGTCCTCCTTGAATGTTAAGTACCGAGAAACCATTATATTTACTTACTATTTACGACCGATCAACGCTTCCTATGAATTATTGAAACTCCGACGTTCCCGCGATGGTTATTAACGTCGACGCAAGCAATTGCGAGATGTAATTAAGCGAGTTCGTCGTTCGTAACGTAGCTAAAATATTTTTTATCGATCAATATTATCTTTCCTCTTTCTCCCTTCAGTTTACATACACTTACGATATTGACGAAGTCAATTCGATTTTTTATCAAAATGAGAAATAATTATAATATCGTAAAGTTCATGTATCCGATAAAACTTAACTATTTCCGTGTACAAAAAAAAAAAAAAAAGAAAAGAAAGAAAAAAAGGAAAAAGAAAAAAGAAAAAAAAACAAGGAGAAAAAATGCGCGAGCCTACAAGACATTCTTTATTCGACGATGATTTACGATATTACGGGTATAATGTTTTTCTTTTCGCACGGGCCGAACAATAAGAAGAAATATTCGATGGCAAAGGTGTCCTCTCGAGGATTATGTCTCGATGGCAAATAATAAATCGTCGGTGAGGTAGAGAGAGGTTTTAATTAATTTTCCGAAGCATCTGCTTGGTCCAGAGAAAGAAAGAAGGAAGGAAGAGGAAGAGGAAGAGGAAGAGGAAGAAGAAGAAACGCGAGTAGTCTCACAATACGTACGCAAAAGATCAACGTGGCTTCGAGAGATCGGAGAGGACGAAGCGAAACGAGTCGAGTCTAAGGTAAGAAAGTAAGAAGAAGAGGAGATGAAAAACGCAATAGTAACAAACAGGAGGTAAAAGAAGAGAGAAGAAAGAGAAGAACGTCGCAGAACATCGCGTGCTTCGAGAAAGGTCGGAGAGAGAATAATGGAATAGAAAGGGGATGGGACGGAGGGGATGGAGGGTGCAAGCAACGTAGGATATATCTGCAGTACGGAGTCTCTGAAAGAGGATCGCGATTCTCTCTTCTCCTCTCCCTCGAGGCTTTGTTACGTTATTTATTCGTTTAATTAACTCTCCATCCTTCCAATAAACCTTCCAGCGGTCTCTCTTTCCCTCTCTACGTCTCTCTTGGTCTCTATCCCTTCTCTTCATCTCATTCTCTCCCTCTCTCATTCTCGTTTGCTCAACGTCCTCCTCTTCCTTTCCGCAGATTTTAACACCACTGAGACACGCGACACTGCCTTTTAGGATCAAATTCAACCGCGTCACGTCGCTCACGAAGCTACACTGCGAAATAGAGGAGTATCGCCCAAGCCACCGTGCGTATTACACCCTGATCGTGATTTTCGAGATAGAGAGTATTTTCTCGTCTTCTCTCTCTCTCTCTCTCTCTCTCTCTCTGTCTGTCTTTCCCAGACACACCGTCCGATTTCCTCTTCTTGTCAAGTCGAGCCAAACTTTTATCGTAGGATTTGATCAAGCTAAAGTTATACCGTTGTTCCTATGAAATAACTTTAATGGGAAATCGAACGGATCGACGTTTTCTTTTATTCTTTTGATATTCACCTTTCTCCCTTTCTCTCTGATCTCGATCGATGGCAGAAGTGACGATTAGCCCGAAGTAAACAAACGCCCAATAACATGCTAATGCGAATGGGTTTTCGGTAGGTAGAGTCAACGTTGGTGGGTTAGCTTTAACGAAAGAGGAGAATTTAACGTGAAATTCAATGAGGATATCCTTAAAATTCTCTTTGTCTATTCCTTCGGTTAATCGCGTATTACCGATCAACCAACGAGATAGACATCTTTCGAATTTCTTCATTAAGTATTTACCATATCAACTTTGTACGAATGTTAAAAGAAATAATTCGTTAGCAGAAATTTACTTGATTTTTTTTCTTTTTTCTTTTTCTTTAACCTTATCCCGTATCACTAAGATCCACCGCAAAACTTTACCAGTCTGGAATTAGAAGGAAAACAGAACGAATCGAAAGGTGGAGAAACTCGAGATAAAGATAAAAATCGGTGGTCCGTGTTTTCGAGAAAATTGTGTTTTCCGAGAGTAGAACGCAAGTATACCGGGCTAGCACGTATTCCGTGTTTCCATGTAACTTACGCTGACATGCGTCCTTATCGTTTATTCATACGATTCGCGCACGACTCGTGTGTACATTTCTAAGTGTCAAAGAAATCAGATTCATGAGTAGAAAATTTTCTCTCTCTCTCTCTCTCTCTCTCTCTCTCTCTCTCTCTCTCTTCAACGAAACAGAAGCGTAAAGCTTTTGCAGAATAATTGTCCTTGGTTCGCTGACTTTATGAGGACCTTAAACAAAAAAGCTTGCAATGAAATATATATTGAATATTAAGTTCTTTCTCTCTCTCTCTCTCTCTCTCTTTCTTTTTCTCTTTCTCTCTCTTTCTTACTCCTTTTCCGTTCATACGTTACTCTAGACAAAGGCCAAGCAGGTAATCATCGAACGAGTAGGAGGACTCGAAGAAGAAGTGGAACACCGGTGGTACTCGATTATAACAACCCTTTTCACAAAGACCTTCCCTGTTCGTTTGCAAAGGACCGTCGCTTTAAACAACGCCTCGAATGCGACACGAGTCGGTGAACAAACACGATAGAGCGAAAAGTAGGTTGCCGGGACAGTAAACTTTTCCTTTCACCCCGCTTACTCATTCCCATCTCTCTTAGAACCCTTTTATCATTCCTTATCACTCAGGACATGTCGCGTCTCTCTCGCCATTAATTAATTCGAATCATGCCAAGTACTGTAGGACGATCGCGATGACATTAACCTGAGAGTAAGAAAAAGGGATATTTTATTTTCAATTGTCTTTCAATGCCCAAGGATACGTTAAATCGATCGATCTAACGATTTTGATATTCGTTGTCCACTTTAATGATAATGAAAAATGATTTTTTTGTTTTTTTTTAATGCAGATTTTCAATCTACTCTATTCTGTAGAACATTCGAGAGCGATAAAAAAACGTGATGCGGGGAATTTGCCTTGATGCGAGATACTGCCATTGACAGTTCAATCGTTAATTGTTATTTGATCAGGCTGTCTGGTCAATTTTTCTTGAATCTATTCAATATCAAAATCAATAGAAATCTCTTGAATTTTCTCAAATCATAACGAGCATACACGGAGAAAGCTTTGCTATTCCGTACGCTTTATTTAACTTTATAATGATTCTAATCGATGACTTCTTGTTCCCGATTAACTGATGTCCCTACTAACCCGATAATAGTGCTTATGTTTATACGTTGTCACTGACGGTACCAGCAATATATGGGAATATGTTGAGTACCATATTATTGGGAAATACCAAAGCTGAATATCCATCAGTGGCGGATCCATGTAGCTGCGGTCACTTTATAGATTCGACAAATTGCAATAATTTTGTGAATGACTTGAGTCATTTACCTATTGAAAGGATCGGGAGAGCGTGACATGTGGATTGATCATCTTCTTTAACGAAACAAGATGGACCAATTAATTTCGATGGGTAATATCGAAAAGATATTACAGAACATCGGCTGCATCGATTTAACCAAAAATCTAAAGTGTAGGAAGCAATTTCAGACATCGGTCTTTCTTATATTAAACGGAAACGTGATGTTAGTTGGCTCTTTACAGAAAGCTTTATTTTCTTCGACTACAAGATGCCACCATCTAACTATATATATATATATATATATATATATATACATAGATAATATGGGTAGACCACGTCTCTATTTGTCGATTGTTGGTCACGCCGGTTCGATAGTAACGAGATAGAAAAGAATAAAATTCTCTGATCGCGTTGCATTTTCCCGAAGAAAAGAAATCGCAGAAGCGTGTCGAATATTATTGTTCTCGTTGCTGTATCCGGAAGGAAAGTATATGTTGTATAGGGGGAAGAAAGAGAAATCAGTGAGACGCGATTTTGTCGCGTATAGAAGGAGAATGGGAATACAGAGAGCCAGAGAACTAGAGAGAGAGAGAGAGAGAGAGAGAGAGAGAGAGAGAGAATCGTCTCTCGCACATGCAGCACGCGACGCCGATACAATTTGGGGCTTTACGCCCGAGGCATGTGACAATATCACGGCTATGTGCCGTATATACGTGCCATGCGTGAAGCACTGCAGCAGAGAATGCTCGTGTCTACCACGAAGAGCAACTATGTACTATAGTTCTCGTCTTTCCCCCTCCCATTCTCCTCGTAGACTCCGCAAGCCAGATTATAGCTGAGGAAACGCTTCGGAGCTAAGACGATGGGCGTCTATGGTCGCCTACTCAAGATTTTTCGCCTACTATACTCGCATCTCCCCGTTGGATCTCTTGCATTTTTCTCCAACGACAATTCTCGAGGAAAAGACCGTGCAATATAGTCTCACGCTAACGCATTACTAGCAGACTTGCATCGAGCCGCTGATATCCTTTCGAGTTTCCTCTTTCCCTTTACTTCGTGCCTCGTTGAGATCTTACTTTGGCATACTACCCAACACTACCGTCGGTTTAGAAGAAAGAATAGCCAAGCTTCTAGAGAGCTTTTGGAAGGATTCGGCTATGAATTCTAGTTGACAAATATCCTTTCCTTGACTCATCTCAAGCGTCGAGAGAAAGAGGAAACTCGTGGAGGAAAAGTGCATTCGTTTTTCTTTCGGAAAATGGAAAATTTGCATTCGCTCTTTGCGACCTTCTGTAGATGACATTTTTGAAAAAGGAGAGAAAGAGAGAAAGTGCGAAAAATAGCAAGGGGTTGGCTACTACTCGGGTATTGTCTTTAAGTAACTCTCTTCATTCTTAAGAATAATAAGTTTCCTCTAACATCGTGATCCTCGAGATTCCACACGGATGACAATACTTTCTCATACCATGGAGGTTAAAAAGTCGTTGCACGAGATACCGATCACGCCGGTTGTGGCTCTCCTACAAAAGATGCTGAGACGATGAAACCTAACAATAGTATCATGAGTTTTCTATACTCGATGTCTCGATTTCCGTCAGTGGCTTCTATAAATCTTCCTGGGACTTTAACACCCCGGATTGCACTCGTATTGCTTCACGCGGATTTTGACCGTTTCTCCTCGATGCTTCCGATGGCAACCATCGAGAATGTTGCGCCGGTACAACTTAGGAAAACTGGAATATTTCTTTTCGTATCTTACCATCGGTATATGGATTTAATTTTTATATAAAAGCTCACGACAGGAGGAACGTATGCTCGACGTAATGGTATCATCCGGCTAAGACACGACTATCCGCGAAGAGCTATCAAAACTCTTTTTACTCTCATGAAATCACGTAAATAGAAATAAGAAGGATATTTTATCTTTGCTACTGTTCGTGTGAGACGTGTAAATGCATGAAAGTACCTACATATGTACATGTACATATTTATCTTTGTCGATGAATAAAAACGACATATCGCAAAAGAATAGAATTTTATGAAATCGTTGCAAAGCCGCGATTATCCGCGGTTTCTGTCGTATTGCCAAACGTACGACGATCACAATTCCGTGAAGAGACAAATTCGATAAGAATCCTTATCGGTGTGTAATCGGCGTGAGCGAGGCATGGCTACGTAAGTATTTATTTCCGTGAAACGAGATCGTAACAAATACGAGTATAATCTTCACCTCTCTCTTTACCTCTTCTGTCTCTCTCTCTCTCTCTCTCTCTCTCTCTTGCTCTTACTAAACGTACCCTTGGTAGAAAGATAGATATCGCCCCTGTCGTCGGCTTGAAATTAATTTCGATGTACTTTCCGTTCCAAGGTAGGGCTTTCGAATCTAGATAAGGGAACCCTTCTACGATCTCTCTTTCTATCTCTCTTCGAACCGCCTCGACTACGACCCTTTTGTTAAACGAATATCTCCCCAGAGCGATACAGGTTACATGGGTCTAACTTCTCGTACGGTGGCACGCCTATTTAATGTACCTTTCGACGAGAACCTAACGCCCTTTTAACATCGAAGAGCATACTGAAGAAATGAAGAAGAAATGAGGAAGAGAAGGAAACGAAAGGAAAGAGAGAGAGAGAGAAAGAGAGAAAGAGAAGAACTCGCGAGAGAAAATAAACAATGAAATTAAAGAGCAAAAAGAATGAGAGAGAGAGAGAGAGGGAGAGAGAGAGAGAGAGAGAGAAGAATCTGGTATCCGAAGAGAGAGACAGAGAACGGATCGGTTAATCAACGTCGCTAACGATCCTCCTTTTCGCACTGGAATTCGACAGGAACGCTATATCGGCGCCGAGAGAAATCAAGGGTGTCGACGTGTAGGAATTAATTCCGGAGTGCCAGGACGCGTCCTCTCTCTGAGAATGCTTCGTGAAGAGGTGAAGGAGAGAGAGAAGACCAAGGCGTTTATCGGGGCTTCGTCGTCGTATCCCTCCGTACTCTGTCGAGGAATTCCGCCCTTCGAATCGCGCATTTTACGGGAGGCGGGCTACATATTTTAGCGACATTCACGTCCATGGAGAAGATCGTGGAATAAGGAAAAGAAGAAGATGGAGGGACAGCTTGAAGAGGAGGGGAAGAAACGTACCAAGTATATACGTACGTGTATATATATATACATATACATATATATATATATATGTATATACGTATGTATAAAATATATATATATATATACATATATATATATACCTATACATATATCGAGGGGTTGGAAGATAGAAGGGCGGCTGGAATCGAGGAATGTCGGCGAGTTATTTTAGGCTTTCACTCTCGTTCCGTTCCACGAAGAAGCTACTGCGCTACGAGAGAGCGCGTTTACGTGGCGTAACGAAATAATGAAGAAGGGCACCTCCCTTCGGCGTGCCACCACCGTAATGTACCAAAGGAGGGTGAGTCTCTCTTTTTCTTTTTTTGCTTTTTTCTCCTCGTAGGTACCTGCTGCTTACGGTTGGAAAGCTCGAGAGAACCCATTGAGGAGCCGCGTTATTCTTCTCTAACGAAGGTATATATCTATCTATGTGCGAGATATGTTTTGTGCGTAATACGCAAAATGAAAAAGCTATGACACTTGCCTCATTTTTTTTGCTCGCACCTATACAACGAATCGTATTTTCGAGACTATATTGATTCGTAAAAGAAAGTATAATTTTAGTTATTAAAATTTATTGAAACATTTCTGGAACGATAATTCTCGAATAAAAAATAAACTTTTACATAGTACGAGTATTTATAAAGAATTAACGTCTTTAGTTTTAGTCTAACGCGAAGAACATACAACTCATGAGCGAATACATTCCCGTGAGTAGTCTCTTTTCTCGGCATTCGAGAACAATGGAATTATGAGAGTAATAGGAGGTCAAAAGAAGATACAAGCGGATAACGGGAAGCGTTAAATCCGATTTTACACCGCGACATGCTTGGCGCGTTTTGCTCAAACGGACTAAACTTTTCTCATGCTATGTTTGAAAATACGTAGACAATGTTTTAGATCAAAATAATTAAACGAAAGAACAAAAATATCTATTTATTTTTTATGAAAATAAATATCACAATAATACTCACGTGTTCTCCTTTTGATCGCTGTTGTTGCTCGAATGCGACGCAGGCGAGGGTTGCGTTTGTTGTTTCGAATATGGATGATGGTGATGCAAGACGTTATTGTTATTATGCATGTGCACCTTGTTCGCGTTGCTGTCAGTGGGCGAGCTCGGCGAGATCTTCCCCGCCAGAGCATTCAGCGATTGAAGCATTTTCATAGGAGCTCTCCTGGCGACCGGCTCTCGGTGCCTCCTTCTCTCCTCCTCGTTTATCCTTAAGGAAGACAGGATTACTGTCTTTTACGGTTTGAAGGTTTTCAACCCCCAAACTCTGCCGGCAAATATTCACGAATCGATACAATCAAGGACGAAGCCCTCAAAAGTATTTATATACATATATATGTATATATATATATATATATATATATATATATATTATATATATATGTATGAATGTATATATATATATATATATATAAATATATAATCGTGTGTACGTGATAACCCGATATGCACGAAACTCAAACGGCACTTTGCCTCCGCACACTCGCGAACAATCGATGATTTTACGAAATGTTTTATTCGCGATTGTCGTTGACGAATATCCTTATCTAATCCAGTTCATCCTCAAACGTTCGTTCAACCGAGATCGCACGGCCAAAGGCACTGGAACTTCTGTGAAGTAAAATCCGAAGAGGATGTCGTTAGCGAGAGACACTCGAGATCGATTTACGTCGACGAAATCATGTCTTCTATCGTAATACTGTACTCGTAAATCTATTTGCAAGTGAAATTATCTAAATCGATCGTTGCTCGAACGATCATCGTTCCTTGTTTCTTCGTATCTATCTCTTTTCTCTCATTATTACCGTGTTTTTCCATCACCTCTCTCGATTATATCTTTTTTGTAAACTAAAGGAAACAATGCGATCTTGCATATATCTTATTCGAAATATACGAAGGATAAGAAGAAGAAGAAGAAGAAGAAGAAGAAGCAGCAGAAGTGAACGGTCCGGTGACGATGGGAATATCAGAGGAAACGAGCGAGAACGGGGAAAGGAACGAGCTCAGCGCTCCTACGTGCGGGACCTTTTACGAGGAACTGCTTTACAACGAGTCAATTAAAAGTTTAAGTTTAATTAGAAACTCAGCTTGTGTGCTTGCGAAAGGAGAAAACGACGAGGCAAGACGAGAAAGAGAGAGAAAGAGAGAGAATTGAAGGAGACACTGCTCTTTACGTTTCTCTTTCTCTCTCTCCCTCTCTCTCTCTCTCTTCTTTCTCGATTTCATTTCTTCTCCATCTTTCCAGATCTTACTTTCCTGCGTCTCGTGAAGCAACACACCCACCAACTTCTATTGTCTTCTCGTGTGTCCTTCCTTCCAAAGTAAGAAGTGTGAAGCGAAAAAAGAAACGAGAAGAAAAGAAAGAGAAATCTTTTTTCCAGAACAAAAGAAACGATAAGAAAAAAAAAAAAAAAAAAGGATATTCGAAAACATTCTTTTAGAGAAAAAGATAAATAGAGGAAAAAATCTTATGAGAGAAGAAAGATTATAAGAATCATTCAAATTTGGATCTATGAAGGTACGATGATCGATGGATCGTCACAAAGAGACTGCCGCGAATATTTTAATACGCGAATTGCACGTTCAAGAGAGAACATGAAAGAGAAAGAGAGACAAAAAAAAAAGAGGAAAAAGAAGAAGAAGAGGAGGAGGAGGAGAAGGAGAAGGAGGAGAAGGAGAGAAGTCATGAGAGGAAAAGAGCAGCCTGCGGCCCGAGAAGAGTACGCGCGCGAAAAGAGAACTCGTCTCTTGGGACGGCTCTTAAGGCTTTTGTCCTTCGCACCTCTCGCTTTCCTACTCTTTAGCGTTCTTCCGCTCTTCACTCTCCCTCTCTCTCTCTCCTTCTCCTTCTCTTCACTTTTTCTCTCTCTCCCTCTCTTTCTCTCTTTCTCTCTCTCTCTCTCTCTCTCTCTCTTTCTTTCAGTTTCGAGTCTTCAACGTTGGCTCTCTTGCCGCTGGCCACTTCGCGCTCTAAAGCGTCAAATTAAAAACTCGAGGCGCCGTGAAAACGACGATTAAGGGCTTCCACGGTTGCGATTGTTCGTTATCGTCCTTTGCTCCCGCGGTAACGCCTCTCTCTTTCTCTTTTCTCTTCTCTTCTCACTTTACCTTTCGCGATCTTTTTCGGTCCTCTCGTCGTTCCACTTTCTCTTCTCTCTTCTCTCTTCGTCCGTCCTTCTTTCCTTCTCGCTCTGTCTATCTTTCTACCTATCTATCTATCTATCTATCTATCTATCTATCTATCTATCTATCTATCTATCTATCTATATCCTTGAAGACTATCTATCTATCTTTGTCGTTGGTCGTCCCGCTAAGAGAACGACAAGTCAGCATACCACCACTTGGTAAAGGGGAACTCGCGCCGAGGAACTCGCGACGATATCACCGTAGTTAAAGCGGAACGACGACGATCTCATCGACGGCACCTGAACGCTACGACTGACGAGAATGGCTCGGTCGGCAGCCATCGTATCTCTGGATAAGCCCTTATCAGTACCCAGAGTCCCCACCCTTCCTCCTCTTCTTCCTCTTTCTCCTCTTCCACCTACTAGCAAGCAACGTACTTCTCCGTAAGACAGAGATCACATCAACGCTATCAAATAGACGCTGCTATATCTATATATGTATACGTATGTAAGTACAAACGTGTACGTCTCTTCCTTTCGAGAAGCGGTCCCCCTTTCACTGATAGATCGATCCCTCCTCGGTGGCGGCAAATTTCGAAAATCCCGCGTAGCGGAAAGAAGAAGAGGACACGGTGAGAATGGAGAAGGCGAGAGGGTCGCCTTTAAAAGCGTTGCCTCTTCTTCACCCTTCGCAATCTTCCTCTCGAACGATGAGATCCTTCTTCTCTCGATGAGGAAGAAGGAGAATGGTCGAGGAAGAGAGAAACCTCCTCGTTTCTCTACGAGGACTCCGAAGTATCGGCCATTGTCATCTGCAAGGAGCGTCATTCTCATCGTTAGTTCTTCTTATCTCTCGAGAATCCGAACGTCTTTTCACGTTCCGAGATGGTTCCAGTCGTCCAATCGTTTTTATACGCTCGTCCTCTCAATGATTTCTAACCACGATAATTGGAAAACAATCCGACGCGAATTTATTTACGAGAAGACTTCAGTCGCTCGATTAAATACACGGCGCCGAGATACTTTGAACCGTTATGGCGTATGACTCGTAAAGTAAATGCTGCTGTATAAATATGTACTTTTTCGTTATAATCGTCGAAGCGATAAAACAAAGTGTTAGAAGACGAAATGAAAAAAGGAAGAAGGGAGAAAATGACTCTGAGATTAGATAAATGTTTTCCTCCTGGCGAAATGTACGATCCGTTCCAGAATATTTTTTTTTTTCCTTTCTTTTTTTTACCGACGTTTACGACGCATATAAATGTTCGTTCCTAAACGTCACGGTCGTTGAGAAATCATAAATGAAAAATTAACGATTCTTTTGTACGAGAATCGGCGATAAAATACAACGACACGTTTAATTGCTTTCAGAAGACGACACGCGACAGTTTACGTACGGAATCGTAAACACGTCGCGTCTAAATGCAAAACGACACGAACGTGTAAGTGAAATATATCATCGCTCTGACAGGCTTAACCAACGAAACTATGACTCTATTTGGTATTTTCTTCGGACGGAATACGTACGAGAACGTTCGGACGTCGAAACCTGATCGAACTTTCGAAAAATATAAATATTGTTTTCTCACAAAGTTATTCGCGAATCTCCAAGAAAGAAGCTCGTCGCGGTCGTATAAACTCGAGAGATTAATTTTCACCAAGGGAAATATATATATATATATATATATATATATATATATATATATATATCGTGAAACGAATCTAAAGTCGGATAGGACAGCGAGCAAGCTTCGCTCCGTTGATTTTCTCATAGAAGTAATAATACCAACGACGAAGTGGATATCGTTATTGCATAGCTAAACAAGACCATTTGTTTGCGAGATGAGAAACACAGCCGGTTTGCTAGCCGACAAAGAGGTATTGTTCGACATGGTATCCGTCTAGCTTTAGCCGCTGCTATTTACACGAGGTTAACTCAACATTGTATCACAAACTTCACGCACGGCCGACGAGGAGAATCTCGTCGCCGTCGTTATCGCGCGACTGCAAGAGGATTTTGTCTCTGAAAGAGCATCTGACGTTTCAACGTTTCTCATTGCGTTCGGGCAAACGATGACGCCCGATTTTATCTACTCGATCGCACAATACGTACAGTTTTCAAGACGAAGCTAAGATATCGTCGACGATTCGTAAATAAACGCAAAAATCGATAAAAAAGAGATTGGTTCGATTCGACAATTCATTTCGATGGATTCGCCGTAAAGAAAATCGTACGTGATTATTATTCCGTTGAAAAGTCACGCGTGAAAACCAACCGAGAATAAACCCCGTGATAAAGTACAGCGGACTTTCGACGTCGAAGAATCGACGATCGTAAAGTCGAAAGCGCCGAAGAAGCCCCGCGAAATCCGAATTTATTCTTCCCTCGTAATTCAGTCAAAGGTCGATGCGACTTCCTCTCACGCGTTACGGCTCGGTGCTTCTCGGTACGAGGGTGAAAATGATGAAATTCAAGGGAAAAGAGGAACGGTCCGAGAGGAGTTCCCAAAGGAATTCGTGAAAAGTTCGTAAGAAGTGTCCCAAAGTCCGGCGACGTCGCTTGATAAGTTATCCTCGCAGATGCCTGGAGGTCGAGGACAACAAATCTTTCGATGGCAAAGCCGTCTTCTTATCGATAGCGGAGAGATGGAATCCACCGAACTCATTCGCAAGATTCCTCGAATAGGACAATACTTGTCGCGGTGCGCGACAGTGAAAAATATTGTTCGAGCTGCGTTAGGTCGTTTTAAAGCAACAGTTTTCGAAGCGTCCTCATTTTTCATCGTTCTAAGTGTATCTCTCCACGTGGAAAGTAGACAGGTGAAGTGTCGTTATAAATTTCGTTTGTTCCTCAAACGTGTCGATTTAGAAGAGGATACTCGTCGATTAGAGGAAAGAATAAGAAAAATACTTTGTTTGCTTCGACTGGAGAATATGATATTATAAATAAGGACGAAAGTCGTCGGGAGAAAATGATTTTACGTTGTAAGTGTGATAACTTCGACGAGAGATTTCGCGTAGTATCCTGTTGTCGTTGTCAGTTGTTAATTAGTTCCTACTTCGCCACTGTGACGACTATAATTTAGAGCGAACGCAGATGGCAACTATGTTCTGGCATCTCTCTCTCTCTCTCTCTCTCTCTCTCTCTCTCCCCCTCTCTCTCTCCCTCTCTCTTCCAACCCCCACTTCCACCTATCACCCACCACCTACGGCTCCTTTTGCCCCTCCTCCTTCTCGTCGCACTCTACCTTCCTTCCCCTTCTCCTCTCGCTCTCCCTTTTACTCCGCCGTTAGTGGTAACGCGCTTTTAGAGTTAACGCGCTACAAGCCCTAGTGCATGTTCTCGGTTTCGGAGTTTCACGGCAAAGTTCCTCTAGACAATTCCTAATGCAAGAATTCGCGAACACAGAAACGGTTGAGAATCCGAACGTTCTGACGTATGTATATTATGTACGTCTCCTAGTCACCAATGCATACGGACTTTCAGCGCAATTTCATTATTGCAATAACGGTGAGAACGATTAGTAAACTATAATAATGTCGACGTGTATGGTATTTATATAGAGAATGGTACAAAGGTGATGTAGATTACGGAGAGTGCTTCTAAATGAACGACCGAACCAACCAAGACTCGATGCATAGGCGAGGTGTTTCTTCTCCGACTTTACTTTAGCTTACCGTATTTTCCACGAAATAAAAGAAAAAACTTTCCATATTAATTAATCGGTGTTATTAGAAGGGCTATTTACCGAACAGTGCGTTGGATCCTCATTAAGTCTTCGCTAATTATTGACTTAAGGGTTAAACTTGCTTCCCAAAATTTGTAAGATAGCCACGGAATGTTCTCGAGCTTGCGTAGGGACTACAGACGCAAAAGTCAAAGCAAGAAGACAAGCAAAAGTATCGATCTCTCGAGGCAACTATTAAACTGTTATTTGTGAACGGTCGAACGCGTCCGCTTCGGTAACGTAAATATTTGCGAGATCGCATAATCAGGAGGTGAATATTTTACGAGAAAGTACTGAGAAATTTAGAGAGAAGGTTAAAAGAGAAGGGTAAAAAGAAGTATGATTATTCGTCCGAATCGCCAAAGGTGTCGTTTCAAATCTTTCCTTCCGTTTTCTCCTCTTTTACTTTTTCTAATTTTTTTGTTCTTCTTTTCTCTCTCTTCAACGACATGACTCCCCCACGAATCGTGTCTCTCGGCGTTACTTTGCACTTTTTCTCGATGCATAACCAGTCGTTTCCTGCGATGAGATTGCAGGAGCAGGTGCCACGGACGGATACAGTAACGAGCTTAACGCTTCGAAGGACGAAGAGTCAAATGATGCTGCTGTTGTATCGGATGCTCTGTGCATTATTTAAAGAATCGGAAAGATTCGAGTCTACGTTCGTAGATAAATATTGAAAAATAACTTTGAACAATTTTTATTGACAAATTCGAGTGGATAAAAATGTTTCAAAGAAATTACAATATTACAGGATACGAAATTCTCGGAACATAAATTCGATCAGCATAGAAGGTAAAGATTAACGAGATTAACTCCTTTACCATGATCCATTAAGGATCGTTTCAATGCGTTCATGTAAAGTATCAACCTCGTACGTGTGAGTATAAACGGATATATGTGTACGAGCATACGAAAGGTGCCAAGTTTGTCGATGCAATAGTAATTACGGTAGGAACCATAATCGAAATACTATCGATGAAACAGTGCCACTCGTCAAATCAGTCGTCGTCGTCGTCGTCGTCGTCGTCGTCGTCGTCATCTTCGTTGTTGTTGTCGTCGTACTCGTCGTTGGTATAGCAGCAGGTGCACCGAACCAGTTGGTAACTCGGTACGCCCATCGTTATTAGCAAAACTGCGTGAGCTAATTGACTAATTAGTGATTAGTGACGGAAAGCCGTCCTGTACTAGCAGGATGTATTGACGGATTACTGTTTTCGGTCGGGCGTACGTTATGACCGAAGCGTATTTCCACGAGAACCACACTCGCCGTTTATCATCGACCGACCATTTACCATTTACTACGAAATCCATCGCGTGACTTGACCCGTTGCTATGGGCAACCAAACCTGTCGAACCCGTATCTGCGATATTCTTTTGAACACTTTCAAAAAGGACAATATTCTCTTCTCTTTTTTTTTCGACCATCTCTCATATTATTTTTTCGATTTTTAAACTGCATAAGAAGATGGAAAAATTATACGTACAAGTTGTATTACGTTCTCATATATTTTTCAGAGCTTCAGAGAGATAGTATAAATTCACTGGAACTCATTATCTTTGAAAATTTCTAATGTAGCTATTAAATGATGAAATTAAAATTACTATTAAATAGTTGGAATTTATTCAGAAAGAAAATTCTACCGTATGGTTGTTACCGATTTTCGCTTAAACAAAAAAAAAAAAAAAAGAAGCAAACCATCTACTTTTGATTTCTAAGCATATATATAACGTTTCATTTCGACGATGAAAGTTTATACGATTCCATTGCGATTTATGAGGATATTTTTTTTTTTTTTTTCCTTTTAAAGAAAGGTGAGAATTTTTCGTTCTGGCCGTTTAAAAAAAATGTCGCGATAAAGCGAGCCGTTTCGTTTGCTCGTCGGAATCCAAACGCTTCGACTTCAGGCGATAATAAAATGGAAAGTGTTTCATGACATATACATATATACGCGTGTTATTTTTAATCAAGCAGCCGATGTAGACCGTTGAGATGGAAGAGGGCTCGTGATACCTTTCGACCGAGTTGAAAATAATGCTAAAATAGAGAGAGAGAAAGAGAGGGGGGGAGAGAGAGAGAGAGAGAGAGAGAGCAAGGGAAGATAAAAGGAAAAGGAAAAAGAAAAAGTGTACCAGCGGCAGACGTTCATTCTCCCCCTCTTTCTCTTTCACTCTCACTCTCTCTTTCACACTCTCGTTGGACGTTGTCGTGCTCGGCAATTTCCGATGTTTCGAAAGTCCGTTTCTAATTACGAAGCACAATTTGTGCGAGAATATCAAGAGCGATACAAATTTATTCAGAAGCCACCCTTGCCATATAAATATTTCTTTTTCAATTTCAATGATTTATGTCATTAGAAAGCACATACATCTTCCTCTCTTAAGAATTTATCAGAAAAAAATTGTCCTTTGCATTATTGCACTGACAAAGGTCAATGATCCACAAGTCCGCAGAGATTAACCGCGATGGTTTGATAAGTTAAAAAGATAATCGCTTTAAAAGATACAATTCGATCGTAGTGGAAGAAAGGAGCCTTCGTTTTTTGCTCCCCCTTTTTCAAGATATACCTACTTGAGACTCTACCTCCATCACGAAGTCACGAAATCAAGGAAAAAGCGGCGAATAAACGGGAAATGCGTTTCTCCTTTGGGAATAAGAGGGTTTATCTCGATGGACAGTGTGCGGCCTAGAAAAGTCGACAAGTCCCTCACGCACAAAATCTCTACACACGGTAGATCTCCAATCAGGAGATTGCTCGAATGTGACTTCCGAGACTCTTCTTTCAACTTGTACGATTTTCTTCTTTCTACCAGTTCATCCTCATTTTCTTTTATTTCGATACGATATCGTTTAGCTAAACGATCGGAACAAGTCCTGGTCGTTAACTAGATTATAGTCCGTTTTCTCACGATCCTGATAACAAATCTTTCAAATTTTCTTATGGAATTATAAACGATCGAACGATATTTAAAAACTTATTCGTACATAAATATGGTAGAAATTAAACGAAATAGAGGAGAAACGTGATTTTTGCTTCCTCGACGTACGTAGGTACACGATCTACGTAGATAGGTACGTACGTACGTACAAGCGTATGTATGTTAGAAGCGTCCTTATGAACGAACGGTCTGGCGAGCATAAAATCGAGTACTCGGTGAGACGACAATTATCGCTCGACCGAACGAACCACGTAGTGAATTTTAACGATTTCTCCGTGCTCTCGAGTTGCACGTTAACGATAAACGCGAGCAGGGAAAGTCGTAGTTGCCGTAGAAAAGAAGGTACGGAGAAATATATTCGTGCATCTGTAGTATTAAATCGTCCGTTCATATTTGTAAGCTCGGAGAAAAACGAGGCAGGTGTGGTGATGTCGACCTGCTAGCCGCTTCTCCTACGCCATGTATCTCGTTACCATAGAGAGAGAAAGAGAGAGAGGAGAGAGAGAGAGAGAGGGAGAGAGAGAGAGAGAGAGAGAGACTTCAGAGCGAGGGTTTCTATAAACAAAAATCTCTCGACGAGAGCTCGGACAAAAATGTGATAAATGCAAATTTTTTCTTTTGCGTTTTTTACTCCACCATCTTTTCCATATTTCACAGGCACATTGTGTTTTTACATTTTGACGAAGTACATCTACAAGTTCAATTTAAGGTTCGTCCTAGAAAAATATTTTTTACGTTTCGCCGAGACGTTTTACGTTTCTTATTTAACGGAGAACTTCGCATATCAATGCGGTCATTAAATGAATGTATCGTTTGTCAATTGATATAATTACGTCAAGTGTTTTAATACTATATTATCAGCAAATGTATATGTACATACACGGACAATGTTGATGGAAATACGCTTAGAAATTTTGCAGCATGCACTTGCATCTATTTGCAATACAGTTATAGAATTAACGACGATGCAAATCGAGAAAATTTATTTCATTATCCTTGATGCGCTTTTTTTTTTTTTTTTTTTTTTTTTTTTTCACAATTCTTTAGAGATATTCCTTAGCATTTGACACGATGCACAATTAGATCGTATAAAGTAACAATGAAAAGATATTTTCAGTGCGTTGATTCGTCGTTATTAATTACTTCTCTGGATTGCTAAAGAGATTTAACATTTCTGAGGAAAAATATTACATTTTCTGTTTTAAAGTTAAAGAAATGTAAGCTCTCCGTAGCAAAATGATTATTCACCACCTTTTCATTCTTCGCTAACTGCGGCGAGATAATTAACGGCCATAAAAAGATCACGACGAAACGAATGCAGGTAACGGGATTCGACTTTTCCATGAAAAATTACTCTCAGTCTCTCGGAACTCAATGATTTTTTACCGAAACAATGTCAGCCGCTTATTCGTTAAATTTACTTACAACTTAGTAAAACTACGTCTAAATGTTTAAATAATACAATTGTTTTTTTTTTTTTTTTCGATGTATACTTTTCAACGTCGTAAAGCGAACAGAATGAAGGTTACGAAATCGTAGTATTTACATTTACTACTGAAAAATACTTTATGAATAAAGTGAAATAAAAACAATTCGAGAAAGTCAATTGGACATTCAAGCATTTCTGTTTAATTAAAATTCTATCGTACTACGCAACAGGTTTCTTTTGTTTACTTTCTAGAGGAGCATAAAGACACTCGTTGGAAACTCTCGCTTCGATCTATTAACGAATATTCGCCATTAATAATAACACGATCGGAGCAACAAGGATTTGTTATAAAAAGTTCAGTAACAAAAAAAATCTTTAAATGAGGCTCAGTGAACGTTTTGCCTAATATTTGAAATCTTACCTGATCCAACGTTTCAGAACTACGTATCGATAAATCCCTAGGCAAACGTCATTAATGCATCGACATGCGTTTCTACATTGAATATATATTTGATCGATGATAGGTAAATTAGAGAGGTCAACACAGCAGAGCCTACATCGGGTATTAATATCGAGGATAGTACTTCTACGAGCGTTTACGGCAAGCCTTATCTATCGGTTGCGAGTTCTATCTATCTACCATTTGTGTTTATTTACCAATGAAACAGAAAATATTGACGCTCTTCGAATAAGAACTATTTAGAAATTGTGATATTAACTTTAATTTTATTTACGATCGGCGAAAAATCGATATTTTAATTGTCTCTAAAAGTTAGCAATGAGAACAGAGTGAAAAGAAAAAATGATAGAACAACGCACCTGCGTAGATATTCACATTATTACGATCGACATTGGATAAGAGAAAAATATTCCGTATATTATCTCAAGCCGTTTGGACCGATATTCGATGGAAATAATAGAAGGCGACAGGAATTTCTTAAGTCGGTCGAGCAATCGTGAGAACGTTTCAAAGTAGCTACTTCCTTCTTCATGCGTTAGAGGTGCTCCTCGGAAATGTCTCGAGTGTCTCGGCACGTTCCACCTTAGACACATCCTTGGGTCGAATTTGAAAAGTTTCAAACAAATCCAATAACACACATTGCACAAGAGAGTAGGCACGGAACAAGAAAGAGAGAGAGAGAGAGAGAGAGAGAGAGAGAGAGAGAGAGAGAGACAGAGAGAAGCAGTTTGTAACGTTTTCGCATTGTGAATCCGCCCGGGGTAGAATGGATTCGCACACAAGCTATGGGAAACGATAAGACACGCGAACGAGAGAAAGGGAGATAGAAGACTCACGTACGTACCTTAGTTCGTATACGACGGACGGAGAAAGGAACAGGTACGATTGCATTCGTATTTGTTGGTAGGAACGAGACGCGATATGGATTTGGTAGCTATACACAACGTCATGCGAATTCCCTGCGACGTGTCTCAACACGAAACTTCTCTTGTCTGTGCGTACTTTTCAATGTTCAAAGCTACCTTCCATACTACACGACACGACAACAACGCAACGACACAAACGTTTTCGTCCTTCCTTTCTTCTTCCTCCCGCCGCTTCTCTCTCTCTCTCTCTCTCTCTCTCTTACTCTTACCAATCTGGCCAACTTATTCCTTTTTCTCGTGACAATATACATATTTATTCTTACTACAGGAACTTCTTGATGTAAACACGAGTACCCTCTGTTCCTTTCTATTCTACCGGACATCAACAACAACGTAAATTTTCATAGCCGAAGAAATATGAGTTATACGAAGAAACGTTGTGTTACAAGGGTTTCGTACGAATTACGATCTTTTTCTTTTGACAAAATTAATACGAAAAATGGCTCTCACCATCGACGTATGTATTATTTTAAAACTTTACTTTAAAAATCCTTTACGGTTCTTCTTATTTTTCGACTGACATATAATTCCCTTTTCTCACTTGCATTATTATCGTCAAAAATATATCGTATATATCTATGAAAAAAGATGATGACATGAGCTTGAAATTCGTATTTCCGCTTAGAAGCTCGTAGCGAGGTCGTTCGCGAGCCGAAACACGTTTCTATCTGCGTACACGCGTCACAGCTTCAACACAATAGTTAGATTACGGTTTTCAGCTCGGTCCGGTAGGTCGAGCGCAAAGATGGTGGAGTCAGTGAGTGTACTATGATCGAGCTACCGCTTTCAAAAACCACACACGCCGATTTCCATTTTTACGGATCTGCTTCGATGCTCTTTGTCCCACGGAAGCGTTATGAGAACGAGATTGCTCCGTTCACCGCAGGATTCGGCTTTCCTCGACATCGGGCACTTTGTCACAGTATATGTACTTACATACTCTATGTAATATGCATCATACTCCCTCCATTTCTTCCTTTGGATCGTTCGTGCAGCCTGGATCTTCTCCAGGCGAATCTTCGTGTAGAAGAGGGAAAGATACGATCGGTCGAATACTGAAACCCCAACCTATCGAAACTAGAATTCCCTTGAAATTCCTAGATAAGGAATCGAAAGAGCACAAAAAGTGGACTTTTAGTGAAGAATGTGCTGCTTTTCATTTCCACATTACTAGTAGATGAACTATTAAAAAGTACGATTATCATTATTATTGTCATGGCAAAATTAATCAAAGTAATCATCAAATATCGTTATTATTATCTAAATGCATTGAAACCGCAACCCTAACATTTCATTCAAGGGACTATCTCCTTTATTTGGTAATCTTTTCTAGTCCCTTTTTCTGAGGATCCCCAGGGAGACGCCCAAAAAGCCATTTCTTAGTGGCATTTCCAGCAATAAATCAGTACAGCACGGTCGAAATGACACGAACCTTGTTTGATGAAATAGTAAGAAATTTATTCAAAGCCCGTTTGGGAATCTACCTACCTACCACCCTATTGGTAACAGAGGAGAATCTATTTCTTCGATGATATCCCAAACATTTTTCATTTTTCCAAAGTTTCGGCAAAGTTACTTTTTTTTCTCTCTCTCTCTCTCTCTCTCTCTCTTAACAATAACGATTCGCTCTTTCCTTTATCACTTTAGTTTATCACAAATTACAAAGAATAAATTCCACCAGTCAAGTTTTCTTTCAATCTCGGCCAAAACAAAAAGGAGTAGTCAGAACGATTTTGTTTTGGGCGAAGCTACAAAAATTTCTCGCACTTTGCGCGATGCGTGAAAAAACTTCTTTTTACGTTTTTCTCTTTTGTATCGTAACTCGACTATAGTAAAATTCGAAGAAGCTAAGTTTGCCAACGATGCACTCGTACAAAAAAAAAAAAAAAAAAAAAAAAAGAAAAAAAGAAAAAAAAAGAAAAAGAAAGAAACTTTCTAGGCTGAACAAAGTGCTTCTTTTCAAATTGAGATAATGTTCTGTGTGAAACATGTCAAGTATTCATAAAGAAAAAAAAATAATTTCGTCGTAGCATCTATAAACGATATATAATAAATATACTAGGCAGTCATGTCTAATGGATTTTTATAAAAAAAAAATAAGCATATACACTTTTAAGATATTATCTGACGTGCAGCATCTTGTAAATATCATAAAAGTCATTCGTCAAAAAATATTTGAACTTATCTGTGACCCACTGTATCCACGTATATACTTAACATATGTATGTAAGTTTACGTTAGCGCGTTCTCTGTGTACTTACTCGAGCTCACGTATTTCACGAAATAGGAGAAGCTAAAGCAGTCTCGGTGCACTTGTCACGTACAGAGAAAGCATAGCTGCAAGTTACCAGCTCGCGGACCACCGCGTCTTACATATAACCGAGAAACGTAGAGGGTAAGGGAGAGAGGTCGGCGAATAGGGATGCGATGTTCTTTGAGTAGCAGAGCGTTCCAGTACCAACTCTTGGAGAAGTTTTAACGAGACTACCAAAGATTTTTCCTCCGAAGAGGCCGAGAAACCGGAAAGGAGAGCTCTTTCCTTTAACGCTAATGCTCCAAATAAAGTTTTTCGCCTGCATTTTCGTTTCGTACGTTTCGTACGACGAACGTGATTTTCAAAAAAGATCCTGATAATTCGAAAGAGATTCGAAAAACTATTATGTCTTCTATCTTTTCACGAAAATCGAAATAATATATGGAAGAAATTTTATGAAACGTCGAAAGAAATTTTATGTTTACGTTCTCCAATTCCTTGGTTAATCGTAATAATAACGAAAGATCATAAATAAAATAGATTCCAGGCTCTTTTATTTTATTTTATCGTTAAACTTGTAGTCAGGCCGTCAAAGAGCAATCGGCTCGATCTCTCGCAGTTCCGCTTTAAACGCACTTCAATTTCAATAGTCGCTGCGAAAGTGTTCGATGATCTCTCATGAGTTAGAAAATAGCTGTGCTTGTTTTTCGCGAGGACTATTGGAATCGAGAAATTCAATGCGGAACAGAGAAATCATCGTATCGGGAATAATTTCATGCGTCCTATTCATGCGAGGTGAATGGATATAAGTTATTGATATGCCGACCGAGTTTTCCTTGTCTCATACAGTCGAGTTGTTCTCGCAAATATAAAAAGTCATACCGTACGAGCTGTCGATAAAATTTTTGCGAATATGGCTTTCAAGGCTCGCATAAAACTCAATCATTGTACGTATGTAGATATGCATGTGTAACCCGTAAACATGTTTTCACAGTTGTATGATGAATTGAAAGCGAAAAATAGATCGCCTAAAGTCAATTATGTAAATGAGGGAGGGGGGGGGGGGAAATAAAAAAGAAATGAAAAAAATCAAAATTTGAAAGACATCGATCGAACATGAGCACTGTATTGGTTAAAGTCGGCAATTATTAATCGTTTAGTTATACGGTAAAGTAACAACACGTTCTCGGTAAGTACGAAGGGAGAGAGATAGACAGAGAGAAAGGAAGGGAGGGAGAGAGAGAGAGAGAGAGAGAGAGAGAGAGAGAGAGAGAGAGAGAGAGAGAGAGAAAGCGTGTCCCGCGTACCGTACGAACGCATTACCGTGATTGCAACGGCAGGAAACGCTAATTCACTAATGCGTCCCTTCCATGGTTGTACAGCCGGTGTACGGTTTAGCATGGTGCACGCTTGCTCGACTATCGAGGATGGTTTAGGATTATACGTTAACGGCTGGCCGATGCGGTTACCGTACCTTGGTTAGATACGGTTCGTCGAATAATTGCTTGAAAGATTTGTTGGCTTCGTCTTTATACTCGTTGTCGTCGTCGTCGTCGTCTACTACCACCAACACTCGATTAGGACAACGATCCGTTCGTCCATCCTGATACGAGTCTGACATCGTTCGAGGCTGAAGCCAAATCTCCCCTCTAATCCTACTTTCTTCCGAAGTTTCGTATACATGCATACAGGTATATATACATACCCATTGGACGCATCCTCTCTCTCTCTCTCTCTCTCTCTCTCTCTCTCTCTCTCTCTCTCTCTCTCTTCCCTCCTGTTTTCCCTCTATGATAAATTATTTTAAATAACACGAACGTGCGCGAAATGACCTTATAAATAATAAATTACACTCGAATTATATAATAACGTAACGTAAAAATACTTTTACTGCACTGCAACGGGAAACATCCCATTCGTAGATAACGAAATTTTTATTGAGCGAAATTAAATTCAATGTTGCCTATTTCGGGATTTTATTGAGATAAAACATGACCTTTCGGAGCAATACATTTCCCAGGTTCGTGCGTTTAAACATTCGTTCGAATTTGTAACATTTTCATGCCGTTCCTACTATTTCTCCTCTGTCTGTCTCTTTTTTACACATTGGCTTTTGATTCATTGCCGAGTAGATACATTCGATTGCCCGAAGGCATGTTTATGTTGAACCGATTGGTCTGGAACATTGCAATGCGATACGTAAAACTCAACCAAGAATGATAACGATACAGAACCGAGCGTCATCGTTCTTTTTATCTTGCACGTTACACGATACCAAGAGGACTCTAGTTGTTACGAAGTATCAAAAAGGAAGACAAAACGGAAAATTAATTTACAATTCTCGTCAAATATCTCGCGTTCGTTTCCAATCGCTCGAGAGAACGATCTATTTTCGTGAAAAACTCATGGCAAACCGCGAACAACGACACGTCGTAGGCGCCGATTAAAAAGCATCACGCTTTATTTTCCGTTAAATCCACACTTTTTGTCTCTCCCGTTGAAATGATAGCTCTTGCGACAACTACCGCGAAATTTGACCGCATCGATCTCGAAAAATTTGCGTTACCTCTGCCATCTATCTCTCTCTTTCTCTATTCCTCTATTTCGCGTGCGTAAATTCGTCACGTAACGTAGAGACGTAAAGTGGCGGCTGCTGGATAGTTTTGGGGGGAAAAAAAAAGTGTATCGTTCGACGGTGGCCGATAAGCGTAATTAAACGACTGTCAGAGGCCAGAAACGGTCGAGCCGAGGTTAATGGAGGGTGAGAGGGTGTAAGTTAATCAACATTAGCTCGAAACCCGATATGGAAACTCGCCGAGTATTCGTCGTTTCGCGCTCGGCTGCTCGAGAGAGGCGTTGATCGTCGATGGGCCCTCTCTTCCCCTGGCCCCCTTTTCGTGACGCGATGATAGATCGCTAGGAATGAATTGCCGTTCGATAAAACGACGAAACGAATCGCGAGTATGTGTGTGTGTGTGTGTGTGTGTGCGTGTGCGTGTAGTAGAATAAGCTAGTGAGAAAGAGAAAGGCTCGAATAGAAGGTAGATAAATATACTAGGATATTTTAATCGAACGGTCCAACACAATGGACCAACGCATCGATCATCGCCGAAGCAGGAATTGCGATAATGCGAAATATACGGACGACCGAGGATGTTAAACCGATTTACATAAATCGAGTCTTCCCAATGCGCTTCTCTAGAAACTAATTCTGCACTTCGGACGCTCCCGCGACCGAATCCATCGGTGAATTCCATTAAATCCGATTTTATTCCTTCACCGTTTACCTTTTCGAGTCGGTCGATGTCGATGTCGATGTCGATCTATGTAAATCGAGTAACATGCAGTTCTGCGCGTATGCGCGTTGTGTATACTCACATCAAAATCTTATGCAAAAGTAATCTGTAACACTATTACGACGAGATAAAAACAAATACCGTCTCTAAGTTTAAAGATTTCCGATTTCGTAACGAAGCGATTCCTCGTTCGATAGACGAGGAACGAGACAAATACATGCACAACGATGAAACCGCAAATGCTTCAATTATGAAACAATGAAATAGAGGCACTGGTCTGCGCTAGTCTCCTTCTCATTCCGTCCCACCACCACTCTCTCTCGACATCACCACCACCATCTTCATTGCACCCCATCGTTGGTGCCAACTGACGCCAACTTCTCGTGCTAACTTGCTACCGTTGTTTCGTCGAGTTAACCAGCTAACTTCATACCAATCTACTGTGCTTTCCACCTTCTCCAGATCAGAATATCTCTCTCTCTCTCCCTCTCTCTCTCTCTCTCCCTCCCTCGCTCTCGCTCTCTCTCTTTCTCTCTTTCTTTAGCTCCAACCCATCGCAGATATATCCTTTCCTACGCGTCTTCTTCGACCTCGTGCGCCAACTGTCTGCGGTTCCAAGTGCGAATACCGCTCTAACCTCTGAGCCAGCTTTACACGACTAAACTATACGACTATTTCAGTATCCAAAGAAGCGAACGTACTCCTCGATGTTCTCTATTCGAAGTTACACTAATCTCGACGACCAAGCTCGTTTAGTTATAATAATAATTTGAGAGCAAGTTCATTTCGATACGTCGCACAGTTTACATTTTTTTGTTCCATTCGATGAATACCAAGACCAATCATGAAATCCTGAAAAATTAAAATTAAACGACAAAGAAATATTTGAAATGTGATGAAACAATAACAAAGTCCAGAAAAAATTAATATAAAATTTGTACATTGCGTACAAAGTATTAAGATTTGTTTCAATTCTATCATTTTGACAGTTTGATTATAAACGTTGCCACGTGAAATGGGGGAATGGTCGATATTTTTCAAAATAAATGCGTTGATGGAGAGAGAGAGAGAGAGAGAGAGAGAGAGAGAGAGAGAGAGAGAAAAGGGGGAATAGAGAGGACGGAAATGGCAAGGGGCGTAGGCGTCCGTCATCGATGTCGAGAGCTATGGCGTTCGGTTATAATCTATACGTAGCCATACAATCCGGCCATACGGTCGAGATAAGGCGCGCGCTCGTGCACCCAGTTACGCCCCCACCCACCCCCTTTTCGACACCCTTTCACGCCATTGATAGTTTATGTTTGCGCTTTGCCTGCTGCTCGCCGATCGACTCCGACCCGCCGACGTTATTTATCACTTCCACGCTCGACGTTTCGTTTTCAACGGCAAACCATGCCATGCTTTTTTCCTTCTTCTCATCTCATATCATTCGTGTCGCTCATCCAACCTTAATTGACTCTTCTTCCAATCAGGTTTCTAATTTCTATTGAGCACGAACTTGCTATTTTCTTTCCGATATTTTTATTAATTTTATTTTTATTATAACTGCTATGAAATTCTGGAATTCGCACGTAGAAATAATAACTTTTCTTCTGATTTATTTAATTTTCTTTTTGACCTTTTTTTTTTCCTTTTTATATAATCCAATCGGTCTTTTCTCTCTCATACGTCTTTGATATTTCTTCGAGTCAATGAACACTGTCAATAAATGCTTATTTCCGATAATAAAATGATACGTATTCGGTACGAGAAATTCCTCTAAAAAAAAAAAAAAGTGGAAGAAGGAAAAATTAGAAACTTATATCCTTGCGGTATCCAATCAATAGTTTGGCCGCACGATCGATCGTTTGGCACACGCTACTTAAATGTTTCCGTGTCATTCGCCAAACGCGACTTATTCGATCAGAGACTGGCCCTTCTCGGTGAATCGTGAATTCAATTTTGCGTTTAATACACGGGATCATAAAGTCGTCGTAACGCATAATCCAATGGAACCCTCGGTATCGGATGATTTATTTCGAATACAAAAAGCAGGGGAAGAGGTGAGGGAGGATGAAGAGAAAGAGAGATAACGAACAGAAGAAGAGGGTGGATTCGTCGACCGTAAGAGGACACCAAAGATTCGTCTTTCCGAAGGTGTCCGATTTTACGGCTGATCTAAGCGGCCTCGACAACTTCCTCGATGGCCTCCTCTTACCCTCGGCCTTTTAACGGCGTTCTTACTCGATTTTATGCTTACCTTGAGACACGGTAAACATATTACATAGCTCGTTCGCGAGCTTAAGCTTCCACGTGTTTCTGAAACCGGTGGGCTAGTCGAGCGAGAATGAACGATAAACGGATACTCGCTCGAAGAGATGACAAGGTCATCGTAGGAATATTAAATATCGGTCGGTCGCCGACCACAACGTGAACCGAGATGAATGGAGATTAATGTATACGTTCACTGTCGTATGCGCATACGTGTGTGTACGACGAGACTCATTTTTAATTCATCACACGTTCCGGTTTAATGTTAATAAGTCACGGTTAGTTTTTGCGCGTAATATTCTCATCGACCGACGTTGCACATAAGTTATTTTGTCGGATTATGATTAATAAAGACGCGTCTCTCTAGCATCGAACAATTTGCTTTCATGAGATACCTATATGTATAAATAAAGAAATAGTGAAATTTTAATCTTTCCAACGAAATTTATTTATTTTTTAATACATCACAGCGTCTCTTTTGATAAAATTCTCAATATTTCTTTCAAGATGATACTTTCAAGAGATAATGTCATCATCGGTATTCCTAAACCTAAATCGCCCTGAAAAAAACTATACGATACTAGCTTTTAGTACTATCGATCCATCGCAAAATATATACTTTTATAAAAATTATATACAAAATATATAAATAATAGCTCTTTCGATTTTCCAAAGGTGAAATCAAAATGATCGTATAAGCGATGAAATATTTTGCTGTCCGTTAACGAATTCCGGTTTTCCTTGAATGAAAGACTGGAGAAAGGTATACGTGAACGTGGCATCGCCGTCACCGCCAAAATGTAAATTGAAAGAATGATCGGGTCGTGTGGTATGAGTTGCTTCAATCCAACGTAATTCCTTTCTCCCTCTCCCTCTCTCTCTCTCTCTCTCTCTCTCTCTCTCTCTCTCTCTCTCTCTCTTGCTCTTCCACAACATCTTTGTTCGAAGTTCGAGCCTTTGTAGCCGGAAGTAATTACTTCGGTCTGTTATTCCACTCCGCGAAAAGCTTCTCACCGTCTCTATCTCTCCTTTCTCACGTAGACTCGGCTACAGGAACTGGTAAACGCTTTACTTTGAGGCACTAATTAAAATGACACGGCTTTGCACGAAAGCCGCTCCCGTCGCTGCCACACACCGCGAGAAAAATAGACAGAGAAAGAAAGAGTGAAAGGGGAGAAGAGAGAGAAAGTGCGCTTGTATGCGCGAGCGCATTTTTTGTTATTCCTCTTTATGCTCCTTCTTCTATGCTTTTCTTCGTCGAGTAGGAAGGAAATAAAACGTTTCTCGAGACTACGCGAGGATTTAAGGTTTGCTATTTAATTTTGGACGGAGCCCTGCGGAAAGCGTATACCAACCGTGATGACGCTATCCGTGTTCAAAACCTTTCCTCTTGTTCCTCCCTTTTTTTGTTTTTGTTTGCCAAGAACCCTGCGTTGTGGAAGACAAGAAAACGCAACGATAGTGCCGGTGAGGTATTGTAGCTACCATTGCTGGTGGCTGCCCTCGTGCAAATAAATTCGTCTCGACTTTTACACGTTAAGATTACGTAATAATAGAAAACATAGAGAGAGGGAGAGAGAGAGAGAGAGAGAGAGAGAGCGAACTAAACACTCGAGGTTTTACTAGCCCGCGTGCCCTTTTTCCTTGACTGCTACTCCACCCCTTTCTCTCTCTCTCTCTCTTTCTTTTTCTCCTCGTTGCTTCCTCTCGTCTGCTCATGCGACCCACTTCTACTTATCGTACGTTTCTCGAGTGTACTCGAACGTGCTCGAGTTCTCCTTCCTCGGCTTCAAGCGGGACCTTTTAATTCTACTTCAAGATCGTGGCACGTTCCATCGAACGGCGAAGCGTATCGGACCGCGATGTAATCCGTCTGGTAAAAGTTTTAACGACGACGTGACGTCTTCGCGAAATACGACCCCTGTAAATCGAATCTCACGAGAACCGAGTTCTGCTTTTTTGCGAAAATTTTTGCGTAAATTTCTGTCTCACGTGGAACGAAGAACGATGCGCGATCTTGAATTTGGTTAAATTCAAAAAGGAAAAAAGGATAAAGAGATTGATAAAAATAGAGAATTTCTTTCTTAAAAAGTCGAGAAAGAGCCAAAAAACGAGCACGATTATTTTCTTTTGGAGCGAGAAAGGAGAACGAACCTCTTAGAAGTACAATGCGGATCTAAACGAGGTTTCCTCGAGCGAACATTAAGGTGGCCGCCATAAATTCGAGGTTTTGATGTTCGGAGAAAAGGCCACGGTAACGTAGCCTCGGTGGTCTTCTCTTCGCGGCCGGTTCCTTCGTGCTTCGTCCTCTCTGGAGCTTTTTCGAGACGTAGCCAGTAAAACGCCGCGGAAATGGTTGTGTCGGAATGGGAACGGAGAATAAAAGTAAGACGAGACGCAGAAAGGAAACGAAGCTGGGCCACCGAAATGCCGCGGGAGAATTCACGATCCACGACGTACGTTTCTACTTTGGTATTTTGGCGGCCGTGCGTTACAGTAGAGTCGAGGAGTGCCGAGCGCCATCCGAGAATAAAGAAAGAAAAGGACAAAATTTTCCTCTCGAACCGCAAATATTACGCCGATACTTCGATCCGCTAGGAATACCCCTTGAGGATCTTCTCTTCGACTATTCGTCGTTTCATTCGAAAACATCGATCGTAAAAAAAATTGTGATTATCGGGAATGTTCGCTACCGATATTTCTCTTTTCCCTCTCGTCGTTCTTTCTTTCATCGTTCATACTATGCTCGTTCTCGTCGATTTCTTTCCTTTGTCTTTATCTATCCCTTGCGAACCTATGCTCGAGGTTCATCGAAATGCACGACGTTGAAATTCTTCTACGAAGAATTATTACATCCTCTCCACCTTTTTACTTCAACTCGTAACGAAGCTCGTTGCCAGGAACGACATTATTCGAAGCAATCCGTAAATGACGTATGAGATATTCGGTTCAGCATGATACTCATTCGGAAACTGGATCATCGCTCGCGACGATATTACATATAACTCGACTCCACCCCCTGCCACGACGTTCCGCCATTTGCAATTCATATCGTGTCTCGTGCATGTACGATGAAGCGACTACCGGTGACCGGGCTTCTGCGTCGACGTTGGCGTCGGTATTGGCGTTGTTCGCGTATTATCACTAGAGAGTAAAACGATCCTCTTCCGAAGAAACCTACCGATCTATCGATTACTATACCAGTCCTCTTCCGTAAAAGCAAACTTTCTAGTTTCCATCTACTACAAATTCGACCTACTGACAGCTTTAAAGGCTTCCTTCTTAACGATCGCCTTGCTAAATCTTATGATTGCATAACGAGAAATCGATGACGAGGGGAAAAATTGTCAAAGAGCTGACTAATCGTTTTCCAAAATACGTATCAAATATTTCGTTAGTCTAACGTCAAAACTTCGGATCGAACGAGAACTGTTCGAAATTCTCGAAAACTTGTATTCAAGTAATATTAGTTGGTCTCTTCTGTGATACACGACATTACGAAGCTTTCGTAGACAAGTATTTCTATATGAAGCCTAGATTAGACGGTATCGTTCCGACAAACTATTATTACGAGTTAGATAGTTAAAACTTTACATTAATCGACTTGCAAACAATCTTTGTACCTGCGTTACTCCTTGAAACGCAATTGTTCAACTGTACAAACAATATATAAAGTATTTATTCACAGGTTATTTTTCGTTTAAAAACTTTCATAACGTTACTTCCGCGAATCGAGCTTCGTTTCCAATTCTCGTTGCGTGCCGATCTATCAATCGTTTTTCTTCTTTCTTTGTTTTTTAACTCGGTCTGAGCCTAGACTAAATAAAAATCGATAAGTCCGACGTATTTCGAAAGTCACGCCAATCGTTCGTTCGTTCGTTCGTTCGTTCGTTCGTTCGTTCGTTCGCTACAAAGGCATCCTACCGAAATACGATACGATACAAAAAGCTATCTCCGTTCGTTTTACCGTTCGGTTCAGCTGCAACGTCGGAGAACCAAGGATAGAGAAAGTACGAAGAGAAAAAGAGGGTGGAAGGCTTTGTACTCGCAAATACGAAACCGACACTTATAAAAATCGCTTTTGACGCGAAACACGAATTTTACTTCGACAAATATTCTTTTGTCGAGGGAACGTTCGCGATATCGCCATATGCGTGCATTCGTAATTTATCGCAATGTTAAACGTTACGTATATCACCATTCACAAGGAACACCTTTTGTACATTTTACCTATCTCGGAGAGTACTATCGAAATTCAACGATAAGTGACGACGAAAGTGACGCGTTAGCGTGGAAAAATGAACTTATTGAAATTTAGAAACGTTCGATCCTACAATTCAATCCAGCATCCAACTTTTCTTCGATTGGACGAACTTGTCTGAACGTTCGAATTATCTGGATAATCGAATAAAAGGGAAAAATGGAAGGATGGCAAATTGTGGAATCGCAAGATCGCGAGTTTGTTTAGCAGGAGCATCACGAAGCACAAACAATTTCGTTAACGAGTCGGAGCTATTAGGCCCGATCGAAACTCGATTCTTGCGACAGATGTTCGTACGTGCGCGAAATCGCTCGTGCATAGCGTGTATCTGACATCAGGCTGCGTGTCACGTGCGATCGCCTCCGTTCGTGCGTGTGCACTTTCCTTCTCCCATGCGACTACCACGCGCGCAAGCGCTTGCATACCTGTCTCTATACGAAGTTACACAAATGGGCACATGTACACGCACTAACACATACACCGGACATATCACCGTTCACGCACGTAACTCGCTCGAAAACACTCTTCTTCGCTTTCGATCGTCCGACACCTTTCGCGCGTGTATCGTCTAATGGAAAGGAGGAGCTTTTTTTTATAAGCGTTCTCGTAATAGTCAACATTTCAAACGGCGACACGATAAAAACAAACGTGTTATGCCTATAACATCAAATTCGGAAGAAACGATCGTAAACATCTTAATTTCTAAAAGACATTTTTACTACGACCTTCTAGTCTCGTAACTCACACGAGAGATCGTCAACAATAACAAGGGCTCGCGATCTATCATTGATACCTTTCGTTCCCCTCTGATATTTATTTTTAATCGGACTCGAAAGACTAAAGTTTCGTTAAGTAGGTCGAACATGGAGAACGAAAGAAAAATTTTTTTGCCGCCCTTATCGACTCTTCGGCATCGGAAGAAGCACTATTCGAGAACGTCGACCTCTCCGGTCACGCGATTCAATGGGAAACGACTCCCGAACGAGCTCCTAACTTGGAGAAATAATGCAAGGACCAGGAAAGGTATAAAAATCTTACGCCATTCTACTTCCGTTTAAAGCGAACGTCCTCAATATAAAGTTCGTCCGAAGTTCGTCGACCCGAAGAGCCGATTATGTAAATAAATTTCTCTACCAATCCTTGGCGCAGGGCATACGATATCAAACTCGTAACTAACTCAGTTTCACTGATCTATAGTTAAGAATTTATTTTCTCTGAAAAAACCTACACACATATATATATATATATATATAAATATACATATAAACACATATTTTCATTCGATCGCGTCTTTTCAAATTCTCTTTCTCTTCGAAACAATAATCCCAACGTACGAGAAACGAATGGAAAATGAAAACATATAGGAGCGAGGATTAAAACAGATAAACGTAACGACTATGAGGGAAGAAAAACAATGTATTTATTATCAAGTTCCCGTAATTTCCTGATTCATAGCTAGCACTCTCCGCAATTCTTGTGGACGGGGAAAAAGAGAGAAAGAGAATCGTGCAACGTCGAAGTCGATAGTTGTAATGGTTAGTTGCCATACGCGCGCGCACGTACACACGCAAGCTCGCGTACATCTTTATATAGCTTGTCGCGGATTATGTAGACCCGCGTTGGAACATGTGTTCGTTATATCGCTCCGACGGAGTTAGTAACTCTTGGCTAAGGTTTCCCTCCGTCTCTACGCGTCGCGACGAGGTTGTTGCTAGTGGTTGTGGAGTTGCTCGGAGAGAGAGAGAGAGGGGGGGGGGGGAGAGAGAGAGAGAGAGAGGGAGAGAGAGAGAGAGTTTGGCTACGGGGGTGGCGGACTTCCACGTACGTTGTACGTTCGTACTCGCACGCGCACACCTGTGCACTGGAGCAGCGAGCGAGGTAGAGTATATGTATGTATGTATCTACGCTACGGGTAAATATTTCACGTAACTACGCTCCCACGAATTAAGCGGCTTAAGTGGATTAAGAGACGGGCTAGTCATCCGCCATTGTCGCGTCGTACTTTTCGCGCGCATCGACTTGGCACGATCGTGACTATCATTAGACAGGCTAATCGAGCGTCGGATAAATGTCGACTATGATTTCTTATTTCCATTCCTTTTTCGCAAAGTTTCCCAATGATTATTCGATCCTATCTGTCGAATATTTTGAAACTCCATGGAATAAAACGTGTAAATCGATTATTTCAAATAACAAAGTAAAAAGTACCTATCGGTCGGAAAGTTTACGGTATCAAGAATTTATTCTTTACCGCGATGCTTTTATATCTTTAACGGATGTAATTCATGATCGAATTTACGACGCACGTCAACGACGACGTTTTCTCTCGCTATTTCGTTCGTCGGCTAATTGCCGAGCCGATCGCACAGGTGTGCACACAAGGCGTGTCGAATAAGTTCAAGGACCGAACGAACGATTAAAGCGAGAAGGCCGTTCGATCGCACCTCTTCAAACTCCCTAGGCTATGTTAGTCGTTGGGCACGTAAAGATAGACGATACTGCAATTTCCTTGGATCACTTTCTTCGATGGATACACTTTGCTCTCATAAAGACTTTTATAAAAATGAACGGATTATATCGTAAGTAGAACTTTTAATTCAAATCGAATAATTGACAAAACGTAGACCTTTTTATATATTCTTTGACGAGCAACCATAACCTTGTCGCAATTCTTAATTCACGTGGAAAGAAACTTCCATCCGACGAAGAATCTCATAACGAACCGTGCGCATTTCCGTTTGTTTGCCCCGAAAATTGTAATGACGAGAAGAGCCTTTTTCGTGTCCTAGAAAGCAACTACCTAGAAAATCGGCGTTAGCCAAGATAAACTGGACCATTCGCGAATTCATCCAAAATGCGAACGAAAAGAATCAAAGTCGGCGAATCTCATGGACCGCGATAAGAACGTAATACCTGAGTTTTTCGCGCACGTCCAACGAGAGAAACCTTCGTGGAAATGACAAAAAAGTACGAGAAGAAAAGAAGAAACTTTTCCAATTTTTATTCAACGAATTTTCAAGAAACTCGCGAAAAATGAAAGATTATCGTGGAACCAATAATTATTTCGACGAAAGTTACGATGGCATTTAAACCAGGTTACTGCGTAAAATATCATATAAGAAATAACAAGGAACGCAACTGACAAGGAAAGAAAAAGCAATGAATCTTCCTTTCGTCGGGGATACTTTATCTTCAGCAAATAGAGCCGATACTAAAAAGGACCTTTAAGGTTTATCTTCGGTATAAAAGACTCGGTTTGCTTTAACCGATAAGCGGCTAGCAACCATCCCATATTAAGACTTATTCCTCGAGCCACCGAGAAGATGCTCCGATAATCTCGCACGAGCCGAGCTAGCTTCGTTCGTTTTCTCTTTCGCTCGTTCGCAGATACGTTCTCGCGCTAATAGAAATAATACGACGCGCTGAAAGTAAACAGGTGTACGGTAGCGGCCGGTTAATACGCCGTGCGGACGTAATATACGGCGTTGGTGGTGGTACGTGGGATAAACGACGGGCAACCGGGTGCAGAGCGAGCGTGCATTTGCCGTTGAGCGTGTAATTTAACGTCCCGTGCCGGTTCCGCCTCTTCCCCCTGCCCCTACCCCTCGACCTCCCTTCTATCCACCACACCGCAGGCCACACACACACACACACGCGCGCGCGCGCGCGCGCGCGCACCCCTTTCAACCCTCGTGCTCGCTCTCTCGACTCCTCCTCTTCCGTATCTCTCGAATGAAACCGATATCGACTGTCTCGACGTTACCTCTCTTCTGCCCTTCCGTCTTCTTCTAACGAACCGAGGAAATTCGATGATCGCGGTCATTTTACCAAGGCCCCCCCCCCTCCCCTTCCCCTCTCGAGAACAAAAAAAACATCCTCGCGAGAAACAATTTCGAAACTCGATAGAAATGCGAGATGAAGAACGAAATTAAAATAGAAGTTATAAAACTCGACGTATGCGGTAGGTATGTGTGTAAGTAATAAGATAAATATATTGGGGAGGGAGGAGGGGGAAAGAAAAATGAAGTAACGCACCGGACATATCGATTTGACGTGAAATAAAATTCTAGCGAAAGCATCACGTTGATTTTATATAATTTCTCCGAACTTCGTATACATTCGTACGTTTATTAGGTACGATAGATCAAATGTTCACTGAAGTATCATATTTTATGTGTATAAGATTGGTGAGTCGGTAAAGTTTAAACAACGAAAGGGATTTCCCCGTATGTTCTATTATTATTGTTTATCGTATCGTACCATTATCACCGTACGTACACAACTCTGAAAAGTTCGACGTAGCGACTAAAAGGCAAACGCGTTGCGCGTGGAAAGAGAGGGTAATTAACGTACGGTGGATGGACGTTATCCGAGGGTTGGCATCGTCGTAGACAACATCCGCTCGTATATCAGCACGAACGGGAAGCGCCTACGGGAAGGATGCAAGGGCACTGCGTTATAACGAACTTTCGCGGACGGACTTCGGCTCCACTGACCTGCCAATAATTATCGACGTTAGGTACTACACGTACTGATAGAGTGGCTGGCACCTGTTTACGAGAATCCGTCTCATGCATGCACCAGAAACTCCATCCGTGATCGGAAAGCGGCCCAACTCGAAATTGCAATTCTGATCCCAGCGGAAAGTTCGCTCTGGCCGATCGAAAATTAATTAAGGAAAAACAAGTTCAATTAATTTACGTCCGTCGACCGATGTAAAAGTAATTATCGAACGAACGAAAGAGCTCGGACGGACGCTTGCACGGCTTCCTCTTCGTTATTTTCTATTATAATATTACGCAAGATACAAAAGAAGAGCCTCCTAACGAATACGTTTGAGATTTTACCTCGGCCAATGATGAAACGATTCCTTTCTTTCTCCTTTTTTTTTTCTTTTTCTTCTTTTTTTTAACAAAAACATCCAACCTTATAAGATATCCGATTCGGCTTCTTTTTATATAGACTTCTATTATCTCTCCCCCTCTCCCTTCACGTAAAGGGAAAGAAAGAAAAAACAAGTCACGGAAACAACGTTTTCGTATCAGAGGCTGGCACGCGTTAGCGTGGAAACATTTCAAAGTCGAATGTACGCGAGTAAAACGTATACAACGTGTAAAGAAAATATTTTTGTTTCAATCAAAATGGAACGAGTATCTGCTTGTACCTCTCACGTTATACTCGTATTGAAAGGGGAACGTGGAAGAGTATTTTATTACCACGTGGCGGATAATACTGAATGTGCTCTACTTCCCTCCTCGTACACGATGCGTATGTACCATTATAAGGGTACCTGGGTCGTGGATATTCCAGCTATGAACAGTCGGCTACGAGCAACTCAATGTGTGACGTCATGAAGAGATGTTTTGTTCCTATATATTGACGTTGTCCTTTCGTGCTTGCTCGTTGTAAAACGAGTCAGTGTTTACCTTGTGGATGAAAAGGCGAGAGAAAGACAAAATGGAGCTTGAAATGTTGCCTATCGTTATATACCGTCATTCTAATTATCGCTACTTCGATTCGTTCGATAAAAAGAAAAAAGCCATTGGCATATAAACGAATACGCGTTGATTGCAACTTTCTTATGCACATTATTAAATATGTATCAATTTCTTACATTTTATTCGATCGATCAATGCTACTAACCAAATCACGTTCATCGTATGTCTGATCGCTTTTGGAAAAAAAAGTTGTATACATTAAAGACAGAAAATGGATTCGACCTCTATTTTCGCGTATAATGACATATTCCCTATTCGAAGAAAATAAGAGAGGATGGCCCGAAACGAAATACGACCTCATATCGTTGTTGCTTGTTAACTATAACGAGCCAAGCTTACGTATATTCGTTACACGCTTAGGGATTAGCCACGCTAGATAGAGTGAAGAGAGAGAGAGAGAGAGAGACAGAGAGAGAGAGAGAGAGAGAGAGAGAGAGAGAGAGAGAGAGAGAGAGAGAGAGAGAGAGAGAGAGAGAGTAAGGGAAAGACTATTATGTATACGCGTGCGCACAAGTGCATCGGTGTACCAAGTGGATAGAAGCATCTGTTGAATAAGGGCTCGTCGATGGAGGCAGAAAGAAAGAGGGGGAGAGAGAGAGAGAGAGAGAGAGAGAGAGAGAGATATTCATGGCATAGACTCATTCCGCTCTACTTACTGAGTGATCTCTCGGATTCAGATGCTGTATATCTGTCGATGTGAAGAAAGTTGAAGAGCGTTTCGATTCGCTACTCTCTCGTTTGTATCTCTTATCTTTTTAATATTACACTAACACTATTTATTTAGCGCAATTTTGAGAGTATCCTTTCTCGTAGTATTAACTAACGATCATACTACGTCTTATTCAACGATCCAATTTTCTCGGCTATAATTACAGTCTATTAGTATAAATATTATTTATATTATTAGAATTTATCTGTTTTCTCATCTGCGTATACGTACGAGCGAAACTACGTTTACTCCGAGTCATTATTTTCGCCGAGTCTCACTCCACTTTGTAATCCATAGACATTTAGAAAAGGAAGCGATGAGAAAGACAAAGAGATTGAGAGAAAAACACAAAGAAACGAAGAGAGAGAGAGAGAGAGAGAAAGAAAGAATGAGAGAGAACACGATTAAAGCCGCGGTTACGTTATATTCGTATTACCAACGACTAATTGCTTCGTCGTGCTCGACTTTTCTGCCAGCGTGACGAAGCAAAAAGGTGTCCCTTCCTCCCTCCTCCCTCTCTCTCTCTCTCTCTCTCTCTCTCCCTCTCTCTCCCTCTATTCGCTCTTTACTTCCGTCGCAGAGTATGCGCGAGGGAATATACTCCGTTTGTAGGATGTATGAGGAAAAAGGAGGAAAGGAGAAAAAGGGGACAGAGAAAGAGAAAGAGAGAGAATTGCTGTAGGTAGATACGTACGTATGTATTTAGTGTACATATACTATAGAAGCGATGCTCACTGTGTATTCAGAGCCGCGGTAGAAATTACACGTCGATTCAGTTGAAATTATCGTGCATATGTACGTCCGTGTCGTACGGGCACACACCCATGAAACAACACGTATGCGAGCCCGTTTAAAGTTAATATTTACGGACGTATTTGCACAGAAAACGGGGATCCTTCCGCGGTGACACAGCTCATCGTGCTTCGTTAAACGTTACGGATATCGATGCGCGTGATATTACCACTGAGAATAGATAATGCACGAGCTTCCATATTTTTGATTACGCATCAGCTATTCAAATGGAAGTGTGTTATAAGAAAATCTCATGAAAAAATCACAATGTTATCTTTCGTTTCATCGTGTAATACAACGTACGCGTCGATTCAACAACTTTTATATCAATGGACAAACGTTCGAAATACGATCTTTTTCTTTCGCTCGTAGTATTTTAATTTGGAATATCTTTTAAATTGGAATAGATGGAAAATAGTCGATGAAACAAATAGACGCTCGATATTCTCCAAATATTTAATAATTTTTTTTCTCGACTAACTCGATAAGATCATCTTGAGCATAGGATAATACTGCACCATAATACTCCATCGTTTCGAATAATAAACCTAGAAATGTTATCCTTCCAACAGCGTTTCGTAAAAACCGTATGGTGTAGACATTTCTATAACGCTAAAGGCAGAGTTGAACCCACGAAAAATACATTCGTGAATGCGAACGAGAGAGAAGCTCAGCCAAAACCGAAATATCTTTCCGATTCGATTCACCGTTGTAAATGGAACGAAATAATCTTCTTTTTTTCCCCAACAGACCGAAACTTCGTTCTGTGCAATCTCCCTGGGACAACGCGTGTAATTAGATGAAAAGTCAATATTCCGACGAAAATGGGAATTTATTTTTCTACTCTACGGCATTTATGTCGACGCTTCCGCAAATTATAAAACAAAAGTATATTTTCGAAATAGTCCTCGAAATGAACTAATTCTAAATAATTCTAATTCTAGATTATCTCGATATCGGCTAGTTGAAGAAAAAATAAATTTCCGATACGAAAACGTAACGCTATCGAAGTTCTTTTTTTTCTTTTTTTTTCGTAAAAACCAAACTGTATCACATTGATACCACATTAATTAATTTATAAGAATATACCATGCATACGTTGAAATATAGGAAAAATCACGAGCAGAGTGAACTTTTGCCTGGTCCCTTAATTAATATGGTATATTACAAAAGCGTAAAAAATAGTTCAGGTTTTCATTTATTTATTTTTTCTTTTTTTCTTTTTCAAGAACGATGTTCACGCTTAATAACTTCACATAGCAAAGGAATGCATAGCAGCGTTTAAACGGCATGTCACACGAGAAAACGAGAACCGTCGAAAATTTAAAGCTACATTTCTAGACGCAAGAAGAACTACGTTGAGACTCACATTTGCGAACGGTCCTGTTGTCTTGTATCAGCAAAACCTATGAAAAATCTATGAAAGTGCACTTGCATACGTAGCGTTTTCATACATATTTGAAAATCGACGTTACCACTTGGAGATTGTGCGAATGCATAATGGATTTTCGATTTAAGAGAGATATTTTTGTCTTATTTTGTTTAAAATGAATTTATACAATTTATAGACAAAAACAATATTGTTTTAAAGCCATCTAAATTAAGATAAAAATAATAATAATAATAATAATAAACATTTGCGCCATGTATAAACAAAATAAAATATCGATCTTATAAAATACGTAAGATCTTGAATCAACTGAAAGCAATGACTTCGTAGGGACACCGAAGCAAACCCATGACGTTGCAGATCGCTAACAATGATACAAGTTGATGAGCAATCAGAAATACACGATGGAACCAATCGATTCTGTTGTCAGGGGCCACAACACGCATATGGTTGAAGGCAAATGAGTCATGTATACTGGACGCGAGACACGCGACGCGTTAATATTCCAAGGGAGAATCAAATGGAAGAAGATTTCGTCGATTCGATAAATGCACGAAAGTTATTCTTGGTCTTTCCTTATAGATTTGCGAAAGACGACGATGTTGTTATAGACAGTATAATATATACAAATGTGAAAGTTTAATGGAAAGAAAGAAATGGGCAAAGTGTTTCTCGTTTCGATAAGTGCGGTATATATTACTCGTATACGGTAAGAGAAAACTCGAGCGATTTCAAAAACGTAGAAGAGGATCGAATAGAAATATCATAAGTAACAAATCGAACTTCTTTCTTCTTCGAACGCGATCCGATGTTTCCGAGGAGAGTTTTTCGCACGGCGAGCAAAGGGGACCCCACCAATTCGGTTTTACGAGGAATGAGAGGTAAAGAAGAGAGAGAGAGAGAGAGAGAGAGAGAGAGAGAGAGAGAGAGAGAGAAAGGCAGAAAAAAAAGAATGAAGAAGGGCGAAACCCGAAACCTCGACGGTCCGCAATCTTTTCCACGAGCATTCTCCGTTGGGGCAACGTAAGCACTTTTGCGAGGGAAGTGAAGTGGTTTTCCTCGCGTGCATAGCCAGACATCGCTCGTGGATTTCGTGCGCAGCTAAACCACAAGCCACATCGTTTCTCGTCGCAATAGGCATCGTTGCGTTTTTCAACGTCCCCTACGCATTTCCCACCTTTCGTCAAGAAGGATCGTTTCTCCCTCGATCGGAAACTATTCGTTTTTCACATATTTTATTTCAATCCTTTGAATCTTCGTCGCTTCAATCGTTTCGACTCTCAACTTATATTTTAACGTTTACATAATATAAATATAAAAGTATAGATAAACAATGTTACCAATTAAGTAGCTATTCTCGAGGAAATTTCAAGAAAAAAATCAGCGAAGCTATCGGTTAACGAGCAAGCTGTTCACATAACGTTAGCTATGTTGTAAGTGGCGTCGTTTGAGCGCTTCGTAGAGATAATTGTCGGCGGATGAGATAATAATGGACCATGATGGAAGATGTTTAATCAGGGATAGATGATATGATAATAATACGAAGGCCGCGTAAATTGAAAGTTAATTAAAAAAAAACTACCATATTATTTTGAAAATCTTTATTCCTTCTTTTGTGTTTACTTCAGTTCCGGCTTAAAAAAAATTGTTTGACCGAGCATTTTTTTTCTTTTTTTTTTTTTTTTTTTTCAATTTTGCGACAGCGAAAATTAACGAAGAAGAAACAAAAATATTTTTCCTTTTTTGATCGTCGAACGTAATTTAATCAGTCATTGAAATAGTCATCGATGATATACTTACCAAGTAATTACAAAAAGTCACAAAATACACAACATTCCGAGACATATCAGCATTCCTTTTGTTAATAAGGCCGACAAAAAATAATTTCGTTAGCGCAACAACGCATATTTGTGGTAGAACTGCGATTAAAACCGTACTAATGCAGGCGAGTTCGTTCTTTCCCTCATTGAAACAACTGCGGCTGCAGTTAGATCGCGACGAAATTCAATGTGCGATATGATCAATGGTCAGAAGAGTAGATTGGCTGTCTCGTAAAGCGAGGTTTCTCTCTCACTCTCGCTCTCTGCGAAATTTTGCGATTAATTTAGGAACAATGAAAAAGCCAATCGAAGCAGGAAAATGAGATTCCACGACACGGTAAACGCTGGTGTGTAAGCCACTTTCGTTTCGAAATGGTTATTACGTTCTTGATATACCGCGAATTCTTCGATTATCCCTCTTTTAAACGAGGAGAAAAAAGAAGAGAGAGAGAGAGAGAGAGAGAGAGAGAGAGAGAGAGAGAGAGGGGAGTGGGAGAGCAAAGAGGACGTACAAATCGATTCGACTATTACGAAGCAAAAGTAATTACATAACCGATTATTCTCCGCATACAACTCTGGCTATTACCAATGTACCACCATACGTCATTGTTCTAAACAAGCTTTCAACTAGTACGACCGGTTTTGTCAGTTAACGTCGATCCAGAAAGCTCTACTAAATTGTGGTTATGTATTACTTTAGTTAATCGTAAGAAAGTATAATTACACTGCGATTGGAGTAAGAAACCCTTTATTTAAGACGAAGGAATAAATTTAATTCTATTATTAAAGAAAGGATATAAAGAGGAGTAAAAGAAATTAAATGTAACGTAAATGATTTTTCGAGTTTTTCGCTTTTCCGTGACTTTCGTAAACTTTCCGGTGATGTGCGCACTCTCCGACTTGATCGCGGTTAAGCAAGCTTTCCTTAGAAAACTTTGACGAATACGATGGCGACGGCGAAGGCGGCTTGTGGGGAACTTGGAATTAGGCCAGACAGACGTGCGTGCGTTTCTGTATCCGTACACACTGTCCTTTCGTCGACTATGAATCATTCAGCTCTTTTGCTCTCTGCAATATCCAATCTCCGTCCACCGTTTTACATTCTGCAAATTTACATTTATTTTCTTTCTTACTTTCTTTTTTTAAGCGATCGTAAGTTTTCTTTTCGTGGATCGTATATCATTGCTATCGAAACTAATCCACGATATTTAATATCGGCTTATTTTTGTTTCGATCATTCCAAAGATTCTCCGATATATAGGGAAATGAAAGAGAGAGAGAGAGAGAGAGAGAGAGAAAGAGAAAAGAATAACAATTTTTACCAGGAGAGAAAATCTTCTCTATAGCTTCTTCTTTTTCTTTTCTCTTCTCCCGTGGTAAATCATTTCCCGGTCGCAGGATCGTTAAGTCTCCTCGTCTAATTTACCGAGTTAGATAGGAAACCCTTCAATGTCTCCCTTCGTGTTCCAGCCTTCCGTTCTGTTCCGATCCTTCCCCGACCGTCGACGAGCATTCGACGACGGGGCAAAGACGAAGGGAAGACGAGAACGACTACGAAATTTCAATTTCCGAAGCGAGTCGCAATGTCGAGCATTATCGATGCCGTTACGCGGAATTGCTTGGCACAAGCTCGCCTAGCCGGATGTAACTTCCCTTCTTTCTTCTCCATAGTGTTTCTGTCTCTCTCTCTCTCTCTCTCTCTCTCTTCCTTTTTTCCTTCTTTTCCCTCCGCTTCCGTCTCCTTTTACACTCCCTTTCTTCTTTTCTACCAGTCGTTGAACGGTTGGCTCTTTCTCTTTCTTTTGTTCGACATAATTCCACATCGATCACCAACACGTGATTCTTTATTGTCCAAGAAAACAGACCAAACAAAGAAGACCATCTTACGTAATTCATATATGTTATATATATATATGACATGTACACACACACACACGACCAATTTTTGAGTAATGTTAGATTATTTTAATGTAGTTTTCATCAATCTACGCTTATTTACTCTTTAAAATCCTCCTTGAAGGAGATTAAAGATGAAACAACACCCACGAACACGGAAGACGATTTTGCCCACGAATATTTTCTTTAACATTTATTTAGATTTCCGAGAAAAGAAAATAACGATAACGAAAGAGAGATTATATCTGACCGTCATTCCGCTTATCTAACACCAATTCACACGCTATGATGGAGAAACGAAAGAATTTTTCTACATAAGCACGAAGAATTATAAACGATAACAACGCAAATCGTCCGATCGGCGGTTTTTCTTTTCGCGATGATTAATCTGCTTATTCCGATAAAGTAATACGAAATCGTTACATAATCAGTTTATATAATTATATTCGAATTGATCGGATAAATTTGACGCATCGATGGTCGCATTAATTTGTCCAAAATATAAAATGATTTAGTCTATTGATTTTTCACTTTAACATATGTATATACGAATTTTCATTTTATTTCGTTTTTAGTCTTAAAACGATATCATTAATGTTACGAGATCTTCTATGTTGACCGAGAGAAATAATATTGACGACGTTTATCGGTTTTTATTAATTCAATATTAAATGTGAAATATACGAATAATCTCACTTGCAAAATTAATCATTTGTAGCGCTTTGTTTTCGTATCAGAAATTTAGTTTAGATAATCTACCGTAAACGTTTTCGAAATAGGTAATGCGAAATACGAATAATATGCATAGGACAGAAATAAATTAAGGTCGCATGCACGTCGAAAGGAAAATTTCATTTATTTGCGTATGTATATATTCTCTTCCATTTGACTTAATTCGTAATAAATTAAAACGCATAGATATACGCTTTTTCTAGGCTATGCGCCTTTTTTTTTTATCGTCTCGATAATTTTTCAACAATTGTTTTTGTCTAATTAATCGAAATGCGAGAAACAATAGGAATGAAATTTTGTAAATTGCATAATTCTTTTATTTCGCACAAGAAAAGAAATAACTTTGAGAAGACAATTCGGTCCTTTAATCGTCGTGTCACTTTTAGTTTCGTTTTGGCATATCGAAAAAATAAGAAGAAAACATAGCGATTATAGTGCGACGTTGTTTTCTATCGTTGCCTCGTTTCTACTTTTCTGCACATCCCGTTGTTCTCATCTCTATTTTTCTCTTTCTATTTCACTCTCGCTCTCGTTCTCGTTCTCTTACTTTTGCACAAGCGTCACGTGTCGCCATAAAGCTACGTGCCAGTAGAAACAAAGGATCGAGACTCGACCCTTAGACAATTTTTCGCGTGAACAAAATAGAAATGTGAGTCAAGGATTTGGCTGTAAGAAACTAACAATAAACGATCTGTCGAAGCGAGAAAAAGGGAGAGAGACGAAGGGAGAGAATCGAGAAAAAAAATACTTTTATGCAACGAAGCGAATTACGTCCTTTACGGATAATCCTTCGTATACGTCGTGCGTTTATATGATATATCGTATTTTCTGCTGATATAGTTACAAATGGGTTTATGCCAAATTGACAACGGTTGTCGAATACACGATCGATGTATCGTTATTTTTCATGATAAAGCAAACGAATGGCGGAAAGAAAAGCATCGGAAAATCGACGTTCGGAAATGCAAAAGATGACGACGACGATGACTAGGAGAACGTAATCATACGTTAAGAAGGCTAACGGCGATGTCAATATAAACAGTTGACCGTCATTGAAAGAGAGACGACGTGCGCTATATATTAGCGAAGTCGCCATTAATAGATATTATGCAAAGGAACAAAAGAGAACTGTTATCGAGCATTGGTACATCGTCGACACGTCGAGTGAGAAATGTCGGAAAAGGCGAGCACAAAGGTAGAAACGTTTTCTTTTACGTGGTCACACGCAGGTGTTCGAGGACGCGGTATGTCAATGATGATCACTACGCGAAAGAACGTATGAGAGACAGACACGTTATTCTCTCGATTTACGTTCGGTGCTTTACAACGACGAACGATGTTCACACGAAGGAGAACTTTTTTCTCATTTAAGTCATTGAGGTATCTCTAATATTAGGCTAACGATACGTACTATTTCTGTCTCGTATTTACTCAAAGAAATTCATTGGAAGGAGCTTTGAATATCCAAAAAGAAAAAAGGAAAAAAAAAAAAGAAAAAACAGAATAAAAAGCCAAAGAAACGAACAAGAACGTACGCGTTATCTCGCACGAACCAGATGTTCGAGGACGCGTTATGTTAATATGGTATAAATGCGTTCGATCTTGGAGCTGTTGCTCGATCGAATCGTCACGATTCACTTAGCATACGTACGAGAAAGAAAAATACGAGCTTGTTTCAACGCATAGAAAGGAATAAAAGCAACTCGTGGCGATATGATATAGAACGTGAGAACGTGGTCGTTAGTCTACATGGTGGACAACGAATTCAATTAATAGTAAAGAGGCGCGAGCGTGCGTTTTCACCGAAGTCGGCGTGCATACGTTACACATATTTTATTGTCCGTGCATGTATATGAAAAAGAAAAAAAGGAAAAAAAAAAGAAAAGGAAAAAAGAAGAATTACAAATGCGACTGGAACCAACTCGAAAAAACAGAGAGAACGAAGAAATGTCGTATGTATGAACGTATGTATGTATGTATGTATGTATGTATGTATGTATGTATGCGTATTCGCAACATACCCGATGACCATAATAACGATCCTCAAATTTTCCACGCTCGTCCACGCTTTTCTTTCTCTTCTTATCTTCTCTCTTCTCTCTTCGTTCACTCTTGCCAACTATCGTCCAGTTGAAAACACGTTCCACGATAAAAACACCGCGTCTTTGATCGCTGCTCGCGAGCCTCGGGTCAAAAGGCGAGGCTCACGAACGGCGACGTGAACGACAACATCGACGACACCTCGAGTTCTCTCACTTTCGAAAACTATCGAAACGAAGAGGACTCCCTTTCCAGTTGTAAAATCCTTTTCCAGAGAGAAAATTCAAAGTTCCTGTCCGTAATAGAAAATGAAAAGTTTAGATCGCCCACGATCTCTTTTCCCGAAGAAAAATAATAAGAGGGAGAATAAGAAGTAGATGAGTACTCGAAGGTTAAGTAAATCGTAGCTGGAGGGGATGACGATGGGGGTAGGGAGGGGGGGGGTGAGATGGTAGAAGCGTAGACGGTCTCTCTTCCGGTGCGAACAGGTGGGCACACGCTCGCGACACGCTGCGCGCCGCGGAGAACACGCGAGTCTCGTGAGGTACGAGAAAACGACAATGAGAGAAGACGCACGCGTCGCGACGGCTTGACGTCGACTAAGGTAGATCGGTCTCGGCTCTTCACGCCACACACCCCCACCCCCATGCCGCGCCAGTCCGCGCCAGGCGCGTTCGCCGTCGACGCCGCGACGACGACGACGCCAACGGCAAACGCTCCCGCCGGCGCTGAGGGCGCCACCAGTTTTCATATCTCTTTTTTTTTCTCCTCTTCCACTCTTTCCCTCGTAATCTCTCTCTCTCTCTCTCGCTCGCTCGCTCTTTCTCCTCTATCCCTTGCATCATTTCTTCGAGATTAGCGCGCGATTTTCTCCTCGCCTCGCACTTTTCTATCGAGACCTCGGACTACCGACACTTTTCTATTTACAAACCCGATTTCATCCCTTCCTTCGTTCCTCTTATATTCACTCTTAACAGAAAGCAAGGATTATCTCGTCTTCGTCTTTTATCTATATGGACTTACACTTTCGAAAGCTCGTGACATCTCGAGGAAGATCTTTGTGATTCATTCGGACCGAGATATCTGATGCAACTCTGACTTATGAAGCATCGATTCGAAAAAGAGATAGCGTTATATAAGTTTGGTATAAATATATCATGATATATAATAGTTATGTGTTTTCTCTCTCATGCGAGCCAAGAGAAATTATGCGCCACTTTTTTTTTCTCCTGTACAAAGAGTTCCTTTAATAAATTGTTTCGAGTAAACGCGCGACGCTGAAGCTATTAGTGCTTTTTCGATAATCCAAGTACGATCATTACGATGCTCTCGCATAACACACAGAGTGGCGTCTATGCCTCGATGGTGGACGGCCGCACGCGAATGACCTCGAAGATCATTTGTCATACTGTCGCAAGTTTGCTAGTTAATGCGCCGGTCTGTAGCACGCTTGCGCGCGCGTCCACACGCACGTTCTAGTTCCTCTCGTCGAGACCATTCTTCTTGCCGCAATTTTCGAATTATAACGCTCCGCTGACACACTTCGGCGCGTGTCTTTGGTGCGTAAGTGAAAATAATAAACACAATGATATACATTTACGTGCCTAATATTCTTTATTTTGCTCTCAAGGTCAAAAATTGACAAGTGGTAGATCATTTCGTGGGAGAAAGAAATCGCCCTCTCGGCTCTGGGGCTTCCTCGAATTTGATAAACTTCAAGTTTTAACGAACTCTCGTAAGTCCTAATATGCGAAATATCAATGATCATGGCTTGACGCCGTTCGAAAGAAATTCAATGGATTTAACGAGGAGCCGCACTTTCGCGATCAAAACCGTTTCAATGGTCGATAATTAACTTGTTCGAGATCGCACCGGGACAATATTCACCCACGGAAGTTCTACGTTCGCCCAATGCAATAAAGTTTAACGGCGATTACGTCATATACGAGCTACCGTTGAATTATCGATTTAAACATTTCATCGATGCACCATTGAGCTTTGAATTCTCTCAAAGTTTATATCCTAGATTGTCCATATTTTATTGGCTTATTTATTGCAATCGATCGAGCCAATCGAGAAAAATTTAACAATTATTAAAAATTGTTAAAGTTTCTCGAATGACTGTGTTTAACTGTTAATACATATTCCGATATAACGTGGTACTCGATATAACGTTGCTTCGAAGTACGATCGGTTTTATCTTCATTTTCCATTCTATATAGACCAATTTGTATTAAACAAATAATATTATATTGCGATTAGCGATATTACGTATAAACTAGAAATCAACCGAGGGACCGTCGTAAACATATTTTCTCGACGATCGAATGCACACACGCGTATCATGTGGTTATCTCTTTTACTCTCTAGACACGGAAAATGAGAGGAAGAACTTTAAAAACTCGTCGAATCGTTCAACGTTCAAGTTTTGCATAAACTTTGAGAAAAATTATATCTCAAGATCGATAGATCACATCAAGGCCAAACGAGTAAACTACTCTGAACTCTGGGAATTGGATCAAACGATCGACCGATTCCAATTTATGTCGTTTACAATAGCACGCTGTTCTCGTTCGCATAACGATCGAACAAGAACAACGAGGAATCCTATGAAAGAGAAATAGAAACATAGAAACGCGAGAGAGAAACATACGGTTTATAGGAGGCACCGAAATTAGCGTTCGCCAATTATTGGCGGCAACACTTTATCGATTTCTTATTGTTATCGCTCGTAAATTAATTAAATTAACAATTACGATTGGCACCACGGGGCAAACCGTGCTCGTAAATAACGTTGCCTATGTTATTCGCGTGTGCTTACATTAGTGCGTACGTTTATGCATATGTACGTTCGTACGTACTTACGTGCATACGTACGTATTCACGATGCGATATCCCGGAGCATATGACAATACGGTTTTCTTTCTTCTTCGCAAAAGGCGAACGAGAAGCGTGAGGAACTGGAATAGGGATGGGGGTAGAAGAAGAGGACCGCTAGGGAGAAAAATATACGCGCATTTTCAAGAGGAACGACTCTTAAATTTATACGAGTGCTGGAAAAGTTAACGTACAGGCAGGTTCAATGGTCGGAATAACAGGATAAATAAACGAGAAACGTAGTATAGGAAAACACTGGTTTATGATACTTTACGGTCGTAAAGTGAGTCACTTCAAAGCAAAACATAAAGCGTCTATTCGAGTGACCTTTAAAGTCTTCTTCTTCGACACGATTGCTTGTTTATTGTCTAATGTATCCGTAAACTCTCCTTCCCTTCCCTTTTGTATATCTCTTTGTCCTTCGCCCGTGATATCCAGCCAGTCTTGTTGCTTTATTTCAACTGTACGGACGTACCGACCGTCTTGCATTAACGTTAGATTTACACAGGGTAAAACCACGAGACTAGAAACGCTCGCTACGCGTGGCGTACGTTTTAGAGAAATATGAACTTCGATTCACGAGGGAAGACGGAGTCTTGCGGCTCGGCACCGCACACCCTTGTTACTGCTTCGTATCGAGAGTAATCGAATTTCGAGTTGCGGTGTGACTCCGACGGAGTTAATCCGCTGATTAGGCGCTTAAAATGTTTGAATTGGTAAGACAGGATTGTGTACACGTGAAACGACTAATGAAGTGTAAGTACATATGTGCGTATATATATCTAAAGTTTATTTTTTTTTTTTCTTTCTTTTTCTTTTCTTTTTTTTCACAATCGGTGTTAAAAAGTTTTCGAATGTGTGTCCTGCTTTCTATTTTCCCGATTGTTACTGCTATGTATGCACTGTAGATACATTTAATAACGTCACTTTCCGTGCGCGAGTTCACGTCGCATATATTGCAATTTAATGACCGAGTCCAGATTACATCGGACGACGTACATGGGAACAACCGATATATATCGCGTATTGTGGTAAATTTACACTCGCCCTGCACTTTGAATATTATGCACGTGGATATTTAAAGTTCTACGTTCGAATTGATTCATCGTCACGAAGTATACTTAATTAACACGCTTCTACCGTCGCGATAATAGGATTTTGAGCAACATCGATCATTGCCCGCTGCCCGATAGATCATCCGATAAAATTTACAATATGAACGGATCGACAAATGGGACATTCGAAAAATATTATTTACGATGATACGGGAGATACATACATACTTGTCTGTTTATCTACATAGAATTCAAAGATAGTTCCCTCACGTTGAACCATTGAAATCTTGGATTTTTTCTTTGGGACGCTTTAAAAATCCATTTGAGATCGAGCGTGGATCATCCTTTCGTCGTTGACGCGAAAGTTCCAGCTACAAGAGAAAGAAACTTTTGGAAAAGTTTCTTACTTGGAACGAACCGGCCACTGGCTCTAGGGAATCGAAACTTCTGGTCCTCGATGAAAGAGCTGTTCGAAAGAGTCACCGTGACGTTAGAAAAATCCATCGCTTGTTTATCCGTTTCTCTAATAAGACCTTATAGCTCGATATTTCATTCTCAATTAGAGCATACGAGAAAACACTCTTTGTGAAAGATATTTCTCTATTCTTGTCATCCATTTCGTTCTCTCGGAAGCTTTCCAAACTCGATGCTGGATTGGCAGTTATCGAACAAGAATAAATCATAAATATCTATCGAACGAAATACCGAGCCTAGAGTTTATGGTATACACGCGATTTTCCTTGTTTTTGCTTTCTTTTCTCTCTCTCTCTCTCTCTCTCTCTCTCTCTCTCTGTTTTTTTTTACGGTTCGGACGTTTTACGGTTCGAGGAAACAAGTGGAGCATAACGCCCAACCGAAAATTTAGTTTTCCGAGGTTACCGATGTAAAGAAAAGCCAACGCTATTATTAATTCGTTGTTTGTTGAAAAAGTTCGAAATAACGATATATATTTCGTTGTATACCCAACGAAGAATAGTACTTACCCGTCGGAAGTTGTAGAACGGAGCCTGGAGCGATGCGTTCCGCGTTTTAATTGGATTCCGCGAAAAGTTTGCGAACTCTTGTAGGTACAACGCTTATGTACGATACATAACACAAATAGTTCTTAATATTATCCTTAGATTTATTCTATCACACGAAACGCACATGCTGTAATAGAAATCATTATTGAGTTTGATGACGTGATTACGGCAATAAGAAAGTTTATTTCGAGAAGATGGATTATTTTTCAACAAACTCTCCAACGAGAATCTCATTGTCAAGTAACGACAAGAACTTTCTGCCCGCAAAATTGCAATCTCGCGGTAATCCATGACACGATACAAGCAACTACGCTAGTCGTCTCGGTAACTAAAAGTTTTGCGTTGGTCATCGGCTATTTCTCTCTCTCTCTCTCTCTCTCTCTCTCTCTCTCTCTCTCTCTCTTGTCCTTTATCTCTCTTTGAACTATATTACAAGAACGTACACTGCGTCATAAAGTTTTCACTTGATCGAGTCTCCGCAAAGTATACGCGCCTGCGCACACATTCACGAGCCTGACCATGAGACTCACTTTTTTACAGATACTTCATAGCATGTTTGGCTGTTGAACACACGGCTTGGAGGGATGCTAGAGTTCGAACTAGATCCGTTCGTTGCATTAATTAATCCTTTCCCTACGTATTGGACAAGGGGACGTTGCAAAGGAACAAAAGATTTCCTCTTTCGTTTGCGAGAAAGAGAACGAAAAAGAGAAAAGAAAAGAAAATAAAAGAGAAACTTCTTTTTTGTTGTTTCGTACTCGCTCATTCGCTTTATCAATTCGTGAATCGAATCATCTCGATGAACTACACATTTATATCTTCCTTGTAATAAAGACGATTTATATTTATTCCTTTCAATGTTGATTCTCGATTATTCGAGAAAAAGAATTTGTAATCGAACAGCATAGATATTCTTAAGTAAAATCGTAATGAAAATAGACATATTCGTTTACGTTGAAATTTATATGCAAAACGTAAGAGCAAAGTAATTTATCGATATATACTTGTCGAATAAGTAGAAAGAATATCGTAAAAGAAAAAAGAATAGTTTCTTAGGTTAGGTAAAATATACGAAGCTCAAGACATTTGAGGTGTATCGGTTTCCGTTGCGCGGAACTTTGAAATTTCAACTTTGCGTGAATATTTATCTAACGTAAAATATTCAAAGGGATGAAAGAAGAGTGAGAGATAAAGAGAGAGAGAGAGAGAGAGAGAGAGAGAGAGAGAGAGAGAGAGAGAGCTCAGGAGGACGAGATATCTCGAGGAGCAAAAAGGTCGGACGCATATTTTCGCGAAATGTATGTGGGTACCGATCGATCTCGTTTGTTCGACAAGAGCACGGATGGCGATGTTTGTTGTTCACGAAGGAGAAGGAAGGAATCAATATCGTGAAAAGTATGAGGAAGATCACGAACAAGGATACTCAATCGTGCACGTATACCTATCGACAGGTAGGACCGCTTAATATTTATAACGTCTTTCTCTGAGACAACACACATTTTAATAACTCTTTTTTTTTTCTCTCATAATGATTTTCTATCATGGCTCGAATCATCGGATAAAGATGATAAAGATAGTGACAAAATAAGAGAAAAGCTTAACGCTGTGAATAAAGGAGGCATAGATAGAAATGAAAGAAAATAAGAAGTGTTTCCTTTATCGTCTTGTTTTACTCCTCTTTCTGCGTTCGATTTTGATAACCCATCTCTCTCTTCAGGTGCATCAACCTTTTCTAGTCACACACGGTATACATTTCTCTTTCTATTTTCTCGTTAAACTTGGCCAGAAAGTATCAAAGTTTCGCGAGATGTTGCATCGCGGAATGAATCGAAAACGCTTTTTAGCTCTACGACTGTTTTTACGCCAAGCCGTTCTCTCCTCTTCTTCTCTTTCATTTTTCTTTTCTCGATAGTCGGGAGAGGTTGGTTCGTAAGTGCTCGTGAAATCGATCGAACGAGCCAGCGTCCTTCTACGGCCCTCTCTTTTCCCTTCGTACCGTCCCCTTATTCTTCTACTCGAGCACTCGCATCGCGAATTCGTCGAGGACTTGGTACTTCTAGCGCGATGCGTCTCGGTAACGATGCCATGTCGGCATCGTGCTCGTGAATATTTCATACGCGATTCCATCCGCGGATTTTTCAATTCGAGAGCGCTCGAATGCGTGAAATGTGCTGTTCGAAGTCCGACACCCTATCGATTTTATTTTATCATTCCATCTTTTATCGTTTACTCTATGTTCTTCTCCATTTGCATCTCGCTCGTCTATGAGTTTGCAATTTTGTGACTTTAATCATATTATTACTTTTTCTCATTTTATCGTATAAAAATACAATCTAACGTATACTTATACATTTTACTCTACGTGGATGAAATTCGCGTAATCGATTCGAACGCGAAGACGTTTATACCCCGATCTTTCATCCTATACGTTGTTGGATTTAAGAACATAGTCTCTCGGAAAGGAATCAGGATATGGGCGATTCGCAGCCGAGACGCGTCGCTTTTTTACGGAAGCGGATTTCGCCAAGATGGAAGAAGAGGTAAATCCTTTTCGCGAAGCAGCAATACGCTGGAGGAAGGAGAGTAACGAGAACGTCATTGGCGTAGCTGCACCGAGATGAGAAATTAAGTGAACCGTGATAGATCGCATCACGTGGTAAAACGTATGTTGTGGATGCTTAAGCTCCTCTCTCTCTCTCTCTCTCTCTCTCTCTCTCTCTCTCTCTCTCTCTCTCTCTCTCTTTCTATTTCTTTTCTTTCGGTTCTTAGAGCAGTCAAGAGAGAGAGAGAGAGAGAGAGGGAGGAAGCATCCATGATGGAAAATAATATTTGTCCTCGGGGATGCGACCGCAGAGAAGCGTGCTTTATCGTCTTCGACGAAGTCGCTGAATGTCGATTCTTCCGATCGTTCTTGTCCGAATGACTTCGGCCATTGTACAGCCACGATTCTCTTCGTATTCTCGTATAACGCCAGCACCGATAACGTTTTACGCGACACAATCTAGTTCGAAGATTTTTCCAGCGAACGATACCGATCGAAGTACTTTACCGTTCGGAGAAAAGAGATAAAGAGTGAGTACTTTCGTACATGGATATTTTAGAAATGTGTATAATTTAAGTTTGCGTCATTATATATATGCAAGTTAGAATATTTATTAATAATGCGGCTTAAGCTTATATTAATTTCATGCGCGAAGCGTATCGTTAATGCATAGAAAATCAGAATTATTTTATAATCGAATTTGGAAGGAATATCGAAATGAAAGTAATTATATTCGCATTTGAAATGAATTGCTTATTCGGGAAAATCGATTACAACGCGATTACGACAACTCGTCAGTTTGCCGAATGCAGCTTTATTTATAATAATCGGCATTGCTCATGTTTATATAGAACATGGATGTAATTTAATTTATTATTTATCGATGATAACGAATACGAATAATGCTATTTTAGATTTACAAGCAATACAATAAGCCCTTTTTCGTTTTTCATTTTCCTTTTTTCTTTTTTTTTTCTTTTTTTTTTTTTTTCTTTTTTTTAATGCTTTTCATTCATTTTCTCATCGACGATGTTTATAATAGCAAAACAATCGATCAAAAAACTTTGCGAATGGTAGGCTATTCTCTTTCTCATTTCTACGAGTTTAGAATCGATATTTGTCAACGTTGAATTGAAAGGATTGTTCTATCGAGGTACATATTCCATCAGCGTGGATCTAATTTGTGACAGTCGAGATGTACGGGCAACGAATCACTTTGATGAACTACATAGACGTAACGATTCCGCATAGGTTTCCTTTTCTTCTCATCTTTCGTAATCACGATGGAATTATTCGATGAACAAACGAACGATGGGGTCCCTTCGGGTATTTGTACGAAAGTCCTTTCATCGTCGTACTCGAAGAAGAAAAAAAAAAGGGAAGGGCTGACGACGCTTCTAATCATATATCGTAGGTTCGCAATTTTAAAGGACTTTGATATATCTCGATAATCTCATCATTTATCCAGATATATTACGTTTCTCGAGTACCACGGTTTTCATTCGTCCGTTCGATTCTTTGCGATTTTTCAATTTTATACGACGATCGTTCGATGCGAAAAGTTTCGAAACGATCGTTCACGAATTGGAAAGTGTCTAGGAACACGATTACCTACGCTCGTCGTTGTCATCGTAATTTTCTCTTCGACCATTGTTCCTCTCTTCTCGACTTTTAGACGTTTCGCGTCTCGAATTCAAGAGAATTCGTAGAGCTGCGTCGGATTCGGAGATCTCGTCGTTTCTCTTTAGAGAAGTCTCCATTGGGATTGGTCGAACTATTCGCCGATCTATTAGCAAATTAGCAACAATGTACGAGCAATTAACGATGTCTGTACGCGTATCCAAAGATCAGTGTACGCTCCCGCGGGGAACCAGAGGCTGATTCGCTGCGGTCGTGGAAGTAAATCTGCAACCGCTATCGAGTTTCGATACGAGAACGAACGAACTAGAGAACGAGAGAGAGGGAGAGAGAGAGAAAGAAAGAGAAACGGAGAGATATAGAGAATAGAGGGAAAGAGCAATACCTCGGAGATTCTAGGCCGAATTAGTATTTAATAGTGAAAGTTTCGTTCCGCAAGAAAGCTATCTCCTTCCGTGCCGTTCCTCTACGAAAGCGTCCGCAGCTTGAATTCCGTTGGTCGTTGTACTCCTCAGTCTCTTTATCTTCTCCTCTCTCTCTCTCTCTCTCTCTCTCTCTCTCTCTCTCTCTCTCTCTCCTTTCTCTTCTTTTTCCTTCGTTTCTCTCGGGTTGCCCGTAGGAATGCTTTTCGAAAGAAAACGATTCTCCAAATAACGACCAACCATTATTCTTGAGACGACTTTCTATTTAAGTCCTGCCGCGAACTTCCAAACGATCGTTTCGTTGCATTCATATTCGGCTAATTGCAAAAGTTTCTGCTGCTTATGTCGATCATGACGACGAGTCTTGAAAAAACGAACTTGACCTCGTACGTTCTTTTCTTTTTGTTTTTTTATTTATTTATTTTTTTTTTTTTTTTCTTTTTTTTTCGTTTTTTTTCTTTCCCTTTTCCTCGTCGAAAATCCATTCCTCGTGTATCCACAAAGGAGGAAAGTATCGGTCGTTCATTCGAGTCGGGATATAAGTAAAAGATGCGAACCGTGGGACAAGCATATAGTGAAACTTATCAAGTATTACGTATGCAAACGAGGTCAAAAGTTCAGCGCATGTCGACTATCTCACTGGAATGTTTCTCTGCCACCTATTTTTACTGGCATGTTCGTGCCCGCTTCGATAACGGTCATCCGTATGAAATACATCTATCGCGAATGCTTATCAATTTACTTAGCCACGGATAGAAGAGGATGTGTTCTTGGTAAATAACGAAATTTCTTTAATGCGTTCTCTTGACCAATTCAAATCTTTGTCATTTTTTTAAAACATCTCTTTGATTTTTTTTTCTTTCCTCTTCGATATCTTTTTATGCCTTTCTCTTTCCTTTTTTCTTATCTCACGTTATTAAACGTGTAAGTATCTCGTTAGTAAATGAAAAAACGAAGCAATAAGTACGTTCTCGTCTCACATTTCGTCATCTTTCTTCTCAGGAATCATTAGTAGTTTTTATGAGTGAGAGTCACATTTCTGAGGACAATAACGATGACAGAACAAGTCATAGGAAGGGCGGTGCAACACTTTCATATACCACGTGTAATGCGATCGTGTACGAGTGAAAGATAGACGTATAGGCGGAGTCGAGTGAATAAGCGAGGGAGAATATGTGAGGGACGCGCGAATTCCACGCTCGGCTCGCAGTAATAATACGCACACCTGTTCGGCCGAATAATGGATGAAGTGTGGGTGGAGAAAACGTTTTCGGCCGGTTCGTGCCAAGATCCGCGTCACGCTTATATTTACTCGGGTGCATTGGCAAGGGATTCGCCTGAGCTTTTACTCGCGCGCTGTGGTCGACCGAGCAAGCTCCTCCTTCTAATATTCTCCTTTCGCTTTTCCTAAAGAACGAGAATTCCGAGCATGACTCGTCTCTCTTTTACATACAGGGTGTTTCAAAAGTAGATCGAAAAACTTTCATGCGATATCCATTATGATCTGCCTTACAATAAAAATGGTTTTACGAAATGTTTATTCTTTGAGTTACAGCGGTTGTTCTTTCTTTGTTTTTTTTTCTTTCTTTCTTTCTTTCTTTCTTTTTTCTATATGGATTGAGTTTTTTAAAAACGTCTGACAAGTTTATAGCAACATGATCGATAGGATCGAGGCCAAATGTGGCAACGAAGCTTCGGTATATTTTAATTCTATCAACCCAGTAATAGCTCCAATAAGACAAGTATATATATATATGTATATTTTCTATGAAAACTTTCAAAAAATATCTGACATTTATAAATTGACCATTATAGTGGATTAATAAATCTATTTTAGAGTTATCTTAGAAACATCCTTTAGGCATATAAGTGCGTATGATATCGATCTGAGAAAATCTCATGACCTCGAAATGCGATCAACTATATCGAAACTATATCAGAATCGTGGGATTGCTTAATAATACTTGCGACACAAGGAAAACATTGTCGGACGAGTTGGCATCGTTGAGTGAATTCGAAGATATTAGTTCGCCGATTGCAACATCAGGTGGAATTTATTTCGAAGATGCGAACGTGTACTCGCATCAATGTCACGACGAATCTAAATCCTCTTTCGGCCGGCTTAGAACGTCATAGCAATCGAAAATATTGTTATCGCGATCGAGAACACGATTAAACTTGAACCGTTTCAATATTCAAACGAAAATCGTAAGAGTTGGTTCGCTTGTCCGTCCGTTCAGCTGTCGACAAGCTTTTGCAAGAATCTCACGTAGAAATCTCAATATAAGTCGACCGAACTTGGAAAAAGTATCTCAATGGCGCGCGAGAGCAATAGAGTGGACGGGAAAATCTGAAGAAATTCGTGCTCGACCTCTTCCGTCGACATTTCGACTTAATCTCGAGCCATGGACAGCCTCCTCCATTTGTATACAGGAGTCGTCGTAGTTTTTCTCTCTCTCTCTCTCTTTGGACGCGACTTCGTTCTTTCACCCTCACACTTTTTCAACGCCCTCGGCCCCAGTCAGTTTTCTCTTTCTCGAAAGGGCGACTTGGAAAAGGGTTGGAGGTGATTGCGTTCCCATTGACACGAGTTTATAGAGTAGCGGAAGACTCGCGCTCGCGCGCACGCGAGAAGCAAGGAGACAGGGAGTAAAGCTGGGAGAGGGTTTGACACGAGGGTTGGATATAGAGCGAGCAGGTGCTCGCCATTTTCGCCCTCTCGGGGTACAATCCTTATAGATAACGCGTCGTTTGTAACTGTCACCGGGGTGGAAGAGAGATGGCCTATAGTTACGCAAGTATACGGACGGCCGTACACGCATACGCATACGTACGTAGATACGATACGTGTACACACGTGTAGTCGTATAGAGAGACTCGAAGGTAGACCGTAGAGAGTGAGAAAGATGGGGAGAGAGAGAGAGAGAGAGAGAGAGAGAGAGAGAGAGAGAGAGAGAGAGAGAGAGAGCAGGACGGAAGGGATGAGCAGAAGCGAGTTAGTCGAAGGCAGACGAATGAGAGAGAGAGAGAGAGAGAGAGAGAGAGAGAGAGAGAGAGAGAGAGAGCAGGGTTCCAGCATCGTAGGGATCAAAGGAAGACGGAACGATAGGGTAATCTTGCAAGTTCGTATACGTACATGCTGGTTCACCACTACAAATATCGAGCGAGTGTAAGGGTGCTAGCAGGAACGGCAGGAAGAGGATCTCGATTCTACGGCCCCCGAGTCTAACTCCGCAGGGTCCGCTATCCGGAACAGCACTGTGTGTCAGTAGAAGCGCTGAGTGACTAATGTTACCTGAAGGTGGATTTGTATACCGGGCGAAATCGATAAGGGTGGAGCGTGCAAGGAAGGTGAACGCGTCGAAGGAAGAACGGCCGACGTGGGTGCTTCGGGGGAGTACTTCGGGACTGGAGAGACGTGTAATACGGAGGGATGGCCCGACGCGATAGATTCTCAGCAAAAGGGAAACGGCCCGACCAAGACACGGACGTTACGATCGACGTTTTCTTCTCTTTCGCTCGGCTTCTTTCTTTTTCTCCCTTATTCTTCTTTCTTTTCTTTCTTTCTTCCTTCCTTCTTTCCTTCCTTCCTTTCGTAGAAAAGAAGCCTTCACGATCGAACGCCTCACGCGAAGCTCCAGACGGTGGAAAGGAAACGATGCGTTTATGAATCGCGCGTAAAGTTCGACCGAGCAAATGCTTCCGATATATTCGATACCACAATGCCTTCCTTTGTCGCGTCATTTAATACGATCGTTCGACATCTTTTTCCTCTCTCTCTCTCTCTCTCTCTATCTCTCTCTATCTATCTATTTTGTTCTTCGTTTCTCTTTTTTTTTGTTTTTTGTTTCCTTATAACTCGTTCCTTATAGCACGTGTCTTAAAAATTTCAAGTTTTTAATGAAAGTATCTAAAGTGTACACATAGACAATACATATTAAATATGCACTTTTGCGGGATACCTCGAACAAGATAATTTGCGAGAACGATCGAAGGTATACGAGTTTGCTGTCAAGTCCGTTTTTCACTGTTTAACTAGACGTTTATTCGATTTTAGTTATGTAGCGGCCAACGATTCTGGATACTGGAAACAGGTACGGAAGTGAATTTCGTTCGTCTGAATAGGGAAGAGGAGTAAAACGAATGGAATATTCGGGTTCGTACAAATGATCGCGAAGTAATAAATAATGTAACGTGTATGGTACGACTCTCGTGTAACGTGTCGCAGTAACGTATACATCTCACTTTATACGACCACCTAACCAACGTTATATCCAAGTAAATAACGTATAATATTTGAAAATTGAGGAAGGGAGGATATGAGGAAGAAGAAAACGAACAAGAGACGGGATTCCCGTTCCGGAAATAATTCGAATATATCCATAGCCGTTTCATAAAAGAAAGATTTTCAATGCTTTTATATCTAGCGATGGTAATAAATAGCAGATTGTAAATATTAAAACATTGCGAGAAATCCCTCGCCTCGTGATTCTCGTGCTTGATAAAATAATAGAACGAACGCGCGGAGATTAAAAAAATAACAGAAAAAAAAGGAGGAGAAGTAAAAAAAGCAAAAAGAAAAAATAATGAATAAAACTATTCGATTTCAATGATAACATTGAACAATTGCTGCTAGTAAACTAGAAGAATATTTATAACGAATCAATGGATATATAAACGAGATCGTTAAAATAAACATATCGAATTTATGAATCCTTTTTCAATGTTATAAATATCGAGGATATAATAAATAATATTACTTATTGAGATCGTCCAAAAGGACGAGGATAAATTTTGGAAAGTAACGCGTGTGGGCCTTTTTCCATTTGCCTATCGCAAAACGTCGTAGGAACGTATCGTGTTGATATCAATGTGGGCGCGTTCGTACATTCAACAGCGGTTGTAATCAACATGGCGAATGCAGGTCGGCTTTCAGGAGAAAGAAACTTTTGTGGCATTCTAAATCCACCGATTCATAGCGGCTCTTTCTCTCTCTCTCTCTCTCTCTCTCTCCCTCTCTCTCTATCTCCCTCTTTTTCTATCTCTTTGTATCGAATATCTCCGAGTTAGTGGAACCATACGAACAAATTCTAAAGCAAGTTCGGTTTTACAGAGTGCGCGTGATAGCTACGAATACGGGTGCGAGCTCGCGGAAGTTACACGTCCGACTAAATATCGTATGACTCTGTCGAGGGTCCGCCAGGTTGAACGCCTCGCGTGCAAAGCTTTTTCGTGCTTCGCATTGTCGACGATACAATGCTGTTACAATGTGTGCTTGCAATTCGACTTGCACGCTGCAAGAGTGAGCGTTACGACGTTTGTTAAGGAAGGTAGATGCATAACTGAGTGAGTTCGTCGAAGTTTATAGCTACCATCAGCAACCTCATGAAATCAATAGGTGCTTTATTTACCAGCAGTTAGATATTTCGAAGATCTAAAGAATTCTAGATTTGGTTCGATTTTTCATCTTTTTTTTTTTTTCCTATACCAAAGTACAAATTTTCTTTGATCATTTTTTTTGTCAAAATTATGAGGCACATCGTTGAGGTTAAACGTAATGCCTCAGCGGCTCGCATTCCTAAGAAAAGTTTCTTTCGGGTCTCTCGGCGTTACGCGTCGTTGTACACCGTCGAACGTGGAAAATAATGTGGCGTGACTAGAAGATTCCTCCTTGATTCTATGCCAGATAAGTAATTTACTGCTATGTCGCTGCAGCTACGGACCAACTTTCTAGTAAGTGTGATCTTATTCGAGCGGCGCTTTAAAGACCAGTTTAGTGAAATTGTGAATTCCTAATTCTCGATGAGAAAAGGAGAAAGAGGCAGAAGGAGAGAGAGAGAGAGAGAGAAGCTGAAAGGGCTGCATAAAATAGAGCAAACCAAAAACGTCCTTGGGAATTTCATCTATTTGGAGAAACGTTATTGCACCGTAGCTTACGAATCCCATTAAATATAGCATCAAATTAATTCATTAGTGCTTGTAATAAGATTTCATCGTTTCGTTGGGTTGCGTTTAAAAGTTATTATTTCGAAAAGGTATTTTTCATTTGATTTCATCAAATTTAAATGATAAATAAAGTTTTTTAAATTAAAAATGACCTTGATATTGAAATCCTAGAGTAATCATTCACGCATCTATCGTTGGCAGGTTAGATACAAGAGAAGTCATAATGCGGAAGAAAGTTTTTCAGGAAAGTTAAGTTAAGATAAGTGGAACACTTTGGAAGTTAAGGGAGGGAGAGAGAGAGAGAGGGATAAAAACATAGGTACGCGAAGAAAAAAGTAATTTAATATAACTTTCTCGCAGAAAATGAATTATACGCCCGACTTTCTTTAAAGTTCCACGAGACGTCATGGAATTTCTTCTAATGCTAATTAAACTGCTTGACCCGAAATACTTTTGTCTCTATGTATATTATCCTTTTTAAAAAGAGTATACTTTACGGTTAAAGTATACTTCAAAGTATCCCAAACGCGAAAGATGATGATCGGCAGGTAATAAGATTACGAAAGTTTAGTAAATATAAGAATGATCTTTATTAAAACTATTCTATAAAAATTCATAGGTGCTATACCGATTAAAATTATTCCAAGTATGTGAATGTAAAGATGTACAACAATAGAAATATCGATTTTTCATTAAGGTTACTTATATATTTTTGTCTTTTAAAAGATTAAAATATCGTTCGCCGATAAGTTAAATTTCTTGGCGGATGTTTTTGTGCCAAACGAAATCGTTCGGTTTACAAAAACCTTTTCGATTCAAGGAACTAGTAGTGAATTCGAACGTAATGATAGGGGTTGTAGAAGCGACGAAGGAGAGTATCGAAAGAGTATTAACCGTCCGTCTTTGCGGTGGTCGATGTCAATACAAGCTGGAACAGCATCTCGAAGTGAAAACGATTCCGATGTATTGGGCAACCGGCCAGAACGACGTTGATATCGTCCGGTATAAGCTTTCTCCTTCGTTTCTTTATCCGGCCTGAGACGTATTACTATCGGCCCTTATAAACGGCTGGATCGAAGTTGTTACCCGAAAAAAGATTTAAGCTGTCGCGAGATATCTTCGATTCTAATAATTTTCATCGACCAAATTATACATTTTAAAGGATGAATGAGAACGTAAAATAGATTGTAACTTATTCTTGTAAAAAGGATAGATCCATGGAAATAACGTTAGAATACATATAGATATTAAATATAAGTTTTTTAATATTTGATTTAAATCGAAGATAAATTTTCAGTCTCTTTCTCGTCAAGAACTTGTCTCCCGCGTCGGCGGTTTTAGGCAAAAGGGATTACTTGGAAGATTCGACGGAGAGAATTTAGCCGCAAGTTATGTCTTCTCGCGATAAGAAACGACAGGTAATTCATTTTGGTGAAAGCACGTTATCTTATCTCGGTGAACTAATGACACCATACGAGATTTTGGATTGCTTTTTACGAGGACGGAGAACTAAGGTAGGACAAAGAGCATGATCATCGATCGAAATAAGACGATAGATGACTTTTAAGATGTTTCTTCGAAAAGATAAGAGCTTCTCTTCTCGTAAGAAACGTTTACGTTAATTCGATTTAAACGAAACGAATATTCGCTTAGTTCTTTCGATAGTTGTCGTACTCAAGATCCAATCGTCTCGTCGACGCTACAGGTTGAACGCATAGAAAATCAATCGAGAAACCTTAGCCGGGTATCACGAAGGAAAGCGTGGGCTTGATCTAGTTTATTGCTGGTATGGAAACTCGAAATCGAGCTACAATAAAATATCTTACGAGCAACGTTGCTCCTATTTCTCGAGGGTTCATCCACGGTAAGGCCAGACGCATAAACCATAAAGACACATGTTACCTATGAATTTCAGTGGTAAACGTACGGTCGGCCGATATATGCACGCAGCTTTATACATGTAGACCTATCTACATATGTATCGACGCATATGTATAGTTATATACCAACACGAAAGAATTTCACGGCGTTGTCCTTCGTAGGAAGCAAATCGTTGTTGTTTCTTCCTTCCCAATGCGCATAATATCCGCTACGAGAGACTTCTTTCTACGTGATGAAACGGAAACAACGTCGTGCGGCATACGTTATCGCGGGCTTACGGACGATAAATCGAGAAACGATTCGATTTTAGACACCTTGGCCAAGGAGAACGTTCTCGCTACTACCAAGTTTTCGAGAAATCAAGTGGAATGGGTGAACGACGGTCGAAAGACGAGTCTTTCTCATTTAATGCGCGGATTAATGAAGTCAAAGAAACGAGATAAACACGCGATCATTGTTTGCCTCGCAAAAGAAAGTTTCTTTCATTTCCTTTTTCTTCTATCTTTCTTTTTTTCTTTTGTTTTCTCTTTTGTTTCTTTTTTCCTTTTGCTTTCTCTTTTGTTTTTTTTTCCTTTTGTTTTTTTCTTTTGTCTGTTCTTTTTTTTTTCTTTTTTTTTTTTATTACGATAAGTCGTCAATTGTTAAAAGCGAAGAACGACAAAGTGCATTCCCATTCATAATGTCAGTTTTTTCATATCGTCGTTAAACGAGCCGAGTATTCATTTCGCAGATCTTTCTCGTGATATCGTCCTCGTACGCTTTTTTTCTTTTTTTTTTTTTTTTTTTTTTTTTTTTTTTTTTTTTTTATTCCTTTTTTTTCTTTTTTTTTTATTTAATTTTTTTCGCGCGACGGTACTCGCGTCACGCATTTTTATGACAGATCATAAATGAAAGACTCTCGTCGCGCGAAGCACGTGCCGTCGACGGAGACGTATCGTACATCGATGTCATAAAAATAATTTTGTAACGAAGTGCATAGCGGACGACGTCGAAACGCGTTACGCTTCCAACCATTTCGGACTTGTTTGTCAGCACTTCGCTCTCATGCCGAACGTGTGTGCACTCTATGTTACGCATCGATCACATGAAACGCAAACTTCCGACGCAGGTATAGAAAATATAATTCACACCGGTGGCCACTCGTTTTATCTCGTAACGCGGGTATTCTAGAAGCGAAAAGAGAGAAACGGAATCGGTAAAAAAAAACAAAGAAAAAAAAAAAAAAAAAAAAAAAAAATAAAGAAATATATCTTAGCTTTTGACTTTTTTAGATTCGTCGACGCATCGTACTGCACTATATTCGTATCGCGTCAGAAATAAATCTTTTCGGGATCTTAAACGTGAATATGGAAATAATGCGAAAATTCGCGATCAAAGTTGGAGATGAATAAACGATTTATCTGCTTGATTATTCACCTGTTTCGATTTTTATGCATCTTCATGCTTCGAACACATCGACCGCAGCCGTTCGATCGATCGGACCTGAAAAAATAAACAGATATCGTCCGAATAAAATCGAAGCTCGAATTTTTCTCTCTCGTTAGTTTCCCATCGATGATAATTAATTCTCGGCTTATCACACACTCGATCGGATACGATGGGAAATGTAAAAATGCGTTCAAGTACTCGCCTGCGAATCGATATTTACAACGTGGCCATTCGAAATGGAAACAATTTTCTACTATATTATCTCGTACGAACAGCAACGACAGTAGTCGCTACGCTTTATCGTCATTCATGATCGAAATATGCGATATTCGGTAGAGCGCATTTGTCAAGGTTTAAAGCTGCGCACACTTTTGCGACTTTATCACTTGGTGGCCGGTGCTCGCGCTTTTACCGCGTTTTCGACGAACCGACGAGACGCATTAGCGATATTGAAAAAGCTCGCACGCAGGCGCGCGTTACGCGAATGCGTAACACGTGAACTTTCCCCACTTTTTTTTCTCTCTCTTCTCGAACGAATCCCCAAACTTGCTCGCGTTTACTCTTCACGGCTATGCCAGGAGAAGAAGGGGATGGAAAAGCGCAAGAGAAAGACAGAGAGAGAGAGAGAGAGAGGGAGAGAGAGAGAGAGAGAGAGAGAGGGAGAGAGAGAGAGAGCAACTTTTTCGCGAATCAAAAGACGAAGAATAAATACGAACGCAAAGCGACTCGAGAGTCGACGCGCCGACGCTTTCAAAGGGTCGATTCTCTGATTAAAGGGTACTTTCCCAGGGTTTGCCAAGTATGTACGCCTCTCCTAGAAATACCTTGCGCTTTTTTCTCTGACAAAGCTTCGATAAGTACGCTTCTCCGCTCCTTCGCGTAAAGAACAAATTTTAATAATAATCGTTTACTATACCGCGAAAAAAAAATCTCCTTCGTTATATCCTCCTTTAATCTAGTATACGTCTCATTATTTTCGACAGAGAGCGAACTATTTCATTTTGTTTGAAAACCAGCACATCTAGAATGAATTCTATAAGCTGTTACCATCTATTATCTATCTATATTTTTTCGATATGCCCGAAGAAAGCTGATAACGAACTCTTTTGTATTCCAAATGAGATTTCATTCATTCTCTCGCATATTTCTTATCCATTATGAGTCTTTACGATGAAAAGGAATAAGAGTACTATCTAATTGTCGTTAATTTTATGTTTTTAACCCTACCCATTTTGTTTGCAAGCAAAACTATTCTTTTTTTAATGAATAGTTCTGCTTTTTATAAGCTTTTAAAGTTTCTTTGTATTTCATCTTTTCATGAAAACGCTGCGATACTATGAGGTAGCTACATAAAAAAAAGACAAAGTATGAATAATTTTTAACGAGAGTTCAATATTTTAACTCGACATAGAAATTGTCGTTCACGTATTAGAAGAATTTCGAAAGTACGGAAATAGGATGAAGACTTTCGAGAAAGCATTTTAAAAGGGAATATTAAGAGTCGAAAAATTATAGCCTAACGACGCATAAAAATGGGGACGGCGTTACGCATTCAATGCGATAAATTATAAGCGACTGATAATAATTATTATAATGGAGTAGCAGGTGGTACACTGTCGGTAATTCTCGCAATGCGTTTTAAATAAATGAGCCTCGCATTTAATTTGTCGACTGCGCACTGTACAATCGGTCATTAAGGACAAGTCGTATAGGCTTTATCACGATAGACGCATATGGAAAGAAACGCGTCGTCCGGGAGGTTCGTTAGTCGACGAGCGACGTTCTTCACTTTACTGCACCCCCTCGCTTGTACGATCCACGTGTCGGGGATAAAAAAAAAAAAATGTCGAGAATCTCTCGTCATTCTCTCCTTCTATTAATTGCGACTATAAGTCGTGTTACTTTCGTTACGACATGCATCGGAAAAATCGATTCGGTTTATGGGCTGATCGTGCTACTTCGTTAATAGTACAACTGTTTTCTTAGAAGAGAAAAAAAAAAGAAATCATCGAATGAACCATATTTGATCCGTCCGATAGTTAAAACGATATCGAAACTTTTTCCCCTCATGTAATTCTCATAAGCAAATCGTGCAATTATGTACCTACAGCTTTGATCTGCTGTGTATACTAGATGGGAAAATTAATTTTAATTATATTAACAAAATATGAAACGCAGCGCAGTTCAAATTATAACACGGAGCAGAAACTAATTAACTAAATGATTGAAGTGTAATTATTAATTGTGGACCTCCCTCTTCTATCTCTCTCTCTCTCTCCCTCTCCTCATATTTTATTTTCCTGTTCTATTTTATCCTTTGGATCAAAGCCCAAAGGTTTTATGAAACAATTCATACCGTTGCAATGGAGACGACCAGTTATTAAATAATGCCGCAATATTAAATACCTTAATGAATAAACAATAAAATTGTAATAACATATTCCATATCAGAAGTTAGTCGACAAATTCAGAAAAAAATAACAAAAGTATTTTCATTTGCTTACTCTATTGTTAACGACGTACTGCAGTGTGAGACTGTGTTTCGTCGATAATACTTATTGTCTTTTTAAGATACCGAGCATAATTCGATGTCGAGTGAAAAGCTAGTAGATAAAATATTTCTATTTTGAAAGAAAATATATATAACGCGTCAATAATTTAGATGGAAAAAATGACGTACATTTTTTCATTCATACAAAAGCCTAAGGGAATGCCTTTAAACAGCGGCTTCATCAATTCTCTCGATTATGTCTTCGTAAGGCTTTTGTAGGACACCGTATCGAGCGTTCCATATATATATTTCGAACCACGATATCATTGGCTGGCCTCTCGTAGAATTCGAGCCAAAATAATTAGGGGTGATGGTAGGTAGAGTCTGTGTACACGCCATGCGCGAGATCGTTTCGCCTCGCGTCGTTGCGCGCTCTTTTAGATCATTCGATCGGTCGTTGACGAAGAGAGATAGAGATAAAGAGAGAGAGAGAGAGAGAGAGAGAGAGAGAGAGAGAGAGCGAGAGAGAAGGGGAGGTAGACAACGAGTCAGGAACCTGACGCGTACGGGGGTGGGAGCGAGCTCCGAATTTGGGGTGCGGAACGTAACAAGCGTAGCTAACGAGCTACAGCAGATTTTATGGGCAGATGGAGATGATGCGATATCCGCGATTGATGCCGCATATACCAGAGAATGGGGGATGCAGAGACTACCTCCAAGTAGGGTTTCCTCAGCAATGAGACGGATTTGCAACATCCTCTTATTATAACGCAAGAGCCGCAACGAGCCGCAACGAGTACCGCAGCTTGCCTCGAATGACTATCCTCGATATTACCGGTGTTATCTTAGAATTATTTCAGCCTTGTCATTTATATCCCTTTCATTTTTCTTCTCGCATAGATCATTTGAAATCATTTAAGCTCGGAAATTTGTGACCGAAGTATAATATATTTGTAATATAAAGAACGAATTAAAAAGAAGAAAAAGCTCGCTTTACTTTGGAATTTCAATGATTTGAGAAACTTTTTATTTCGACTAAATTACGATATGTCTTTTGTATTCACGTTTATATGATTTTAATTATTTGCTAAAACATAGAACGAACCGTCAAAAAGTTATTACAGCTTGCAAACGAATCCTGATTAAAATCACGAGAGGCTTAATCAGTCTAACGCGTTATCGTAAAGTTTTGTGAATCCAATGTTATCTTGTTCGAAATCATATTCGTTTTCCCGGAGTTGGGTTGGTGAACAATACGTATCAACGTACGTACGTGCGCCTACGTATGCGTGTGCGTATGCGTGTGTGTACGAAGGGATGGACGAACTCGCACGTGCGTATTAAAGTCGGACACAAAAAAAGGTCGATTTGACGAGGGTCCGCCTGCTGTGCCGCGATATGTCCATCATCAACCCCGAAAACGTGAGCGCGATGCATAGGTCGAACTTATTTTATAGGAAAGAGATAGAAGAAGACAAAGATGGATACGGGTTCAACTATTCTGAAGTATAATAAACTTTGATAATAAGTCTTGCCGAGAAAGCTTGTTCTATCGAGCTTTGTCTTCGTTATCTCGTGTTATCTTATGTTATCTCGTCAGAAAGGATCGATGTAAACATATTTAAGAAATAACAATATTATGTCGAGCTAATAAACTCCATTCGTTTGATTAAAATTTTCATTACAACGTAACAATTAACTATAGTAACTTTTCTTTACAAATAACGCGTATTTATTTAATATTACAGTGAGTTTTTATTTACTTTTGCATATTCTTATTTAATAGCAAATAATCTCTACAGACTAAAAACAACATTGATCTCTATCATCTTTCCTCGTTTTATAGAGCAGTCGTCCGTTTCGTTGAGTCTTAATTACCAAGCACACGCTTTACACAGGTCAGGGCATCCTACGTTTCTTTTCTACTCATTTACGAGCTCTCTTCGATTTTTCACGGTTCCCCGATGAAGCGGAAAGTTTGGTGGGTTCGCTGGAGGGATGTTGTAGAGAGAGAGAGAGAGAGAGAGAGAGAGAGAGAGAGAGAGAGAGAGAGAGAGAGAGAGAGAGAGAGAGAGAGAGAGAGAGAGAGAGAAGAGGTAGCGCGAAGGTCCGGCTATCAGATATACGGAAACAAAGGTCGGAAGAACCTCGACTGAATTCTATGAGTGGTCCTCCCTCAAAGAGGCAAGAAAGGTAGATGCTATCCTTTGCTCGTTGCCGCATCATCCAGGAGGGTGGTAGTGATGTTAGCGATGATGACGACGACGCGACGTTCCTAGCCGGTACCTCCTGCTACCGGACATTTTCATTAGCTTCTCTTTTGTTCTATGGATATTGCTTTCACGAGTCCACTTTCATTTAGCCACGAAAAAGAGAAGAAGGATTATACTCCTTGAAAGAATCGCCGAACCGTTCAACGATGGATGAACAAAAAAGCCAGGCTTCCGATTGTCTGACCTCTTGTTTCACGAAGAGAAACAAAATCTAGCGACTTTCATGAATCTTCTTAATTTTTTAATTCTTTTCAATCTCTTAAGGCTTTAAATATCTCCAAATCGATAAAAATATCCTAATTGAAGAAACGATTATCGACTAAACTTTTGTTAATTATTGCAAATTATAGTTTATAACATTGGAAAGATTTTATAAGTAATTGTCAAATTATTATATCATGCCTTTTATATCGCAAATAAATGAAGATTTGAAGTGACACATCGGTGTACGCGTAATTAGAGAAAATTTCTACGAGTAGAGACAAAATTATTGGGATGGAGGTAGCCATGCGGAAAACGTGCGGGAGTACTGCTCATGAGAGAGAGAGAGAGAGAGAGAGAGAGAGAAAGAGAATCGATGGAAGCTATCGGACACGAGAGAGCGATGAAGATAAAGGGTGGTTGGAGGGAAGCAAACGGGAAAGAGGAGGAATACGGAAGGGATTTTAATGTACTTACTTGAAAGTAATGGAGGAGTTTGCTCGGTGGACACGTCGTTCGCTGTAGGAAAAACAAGCACTACGCCTGACAAAACAGAGCGCGGCTATGCGCTTTATTTACTCGCTTCATTGTTTGAGTTTTTTAATGCATCTCGTGTATATATATATATGTGTGTGTGTGTGTGTGTATGTGCATTTATATATGTATATATGTAAGCATGTATATGCATATATAGACGGTGAAAAGGGGAGAGAGAAAGAGACAGAATGACGAAGGGTGTGCTCGACCAGTTATGTGTACCGAAGGTTCCAGCTCGTTGGGGATGGCTCTAGATCAATCATATTTTTTAGGAGACACCAAGCAAGTTAGGTAAGTAAGTATATAGAATGCACCGATGACAAAGAAAGGTAGAACGATCGCGGGACCAATCTGGTACGAGTAGATTTTTCTATGAACAGCAAAGTAGTAACAAAAATTGTTGCATCGGGCAAGAACCAGCCATGCATCTTGTGATATTTGCCCGACACAGGTTGATCACTCAGTGTACTCTTTTTATCGATTGTCTCTGGTTAGGAAAGATAATATAATGTACATATGCAATATAATGTAATATAATGTACATATCCACATACTATCTTTACCAGGATATTCGTGGTTTTGCTTTTTACTCTATTTCTCTCTCTCTCTCTCTCTCTTTGACATTATTCTTTCTTCATAGGATCAAAAAATAGAGAACTAAGGTGAAGCCTGCGTTATTTTCGAAAGAAATTCGATCCAAAGTGATCGAAGGAAAGCTTTGTTATCGATCTCGTATCAAGAGATAATTATTATTACAATTTCCACGCTAATAATCAGAAGCACACATACGTATACGCGTGTGTACATGTATCTCCATGAATCTCGTACGTAATGCCTTTGAAGCGAGTGCTTTGACGGGGGCGGCACGCGGACAAGGCACGCGGACGGAGCACGAGGACGAAGCACGCGTACGAGACACAATTGTCAAGTCAGTGAGACGCGAAGGGTGAGTAGAATATCTGCGTGAGAGCCTGCTGGTGCGGGTATCGATTCGAGCAAAGGGGTTGCATCCTCTCGAGATCTATTTACGGTCTCTCTCTCTCTCTCTAGCTCTCTCTTCATCGTCGTCCCACGCGTATGCGTCTTTTCGATCTCGAGCCTTCATCGTCGCCTTTAACGTCATCGACCTCCTCAACGTCGTCCTAATCGGTAAAAGGGTCGATAAGCGGAACGCGTCTACCAGTTGGTCTAATTTACGTGCAGCACGTTCCAACGTTTCAATTTGCCTTCGCACTAAGGATTATTGCCCTGTGAGCAATCGCCTTATGACTTCGGCAAGATCGAATCGTTTAATGTGATTCACTTCAATGAGATCCTATATTTTAACTGGATTAATAATTTCGACGAATAAGTAGAATGGATTTATTGATAACCTTATAACGACGTTCAATATCTGTAAAAAGCTTGGAATATTATTTTATTGACAGAGATAGGAAATACTTTTGAAGAATACTTTTAGATAAATTTTTCTTTTTTCTTTACAACGATTACAACATTCGGTATATTTAAATAAAGAAAATCTCTATTCGATGAAGAGAGATGATTTCAAAAAAAATTTGTAAAAAATAAAGAGAACCCTAATTTTTGTAGCGGATAGGGTGGTCTTTTTCCCTTAGCAGAGCGTGGTTTCGATCCACGGACCTCTGGGTTATGGGCCCAGCACGCTTCCACTGCGCCACTCTGCTTCGATGATATCAACTTTCAAAGTCCTTTACTTGACGTCCATCATAAATATGACAAATACTTATTTACGTTTATATTCGTTCGTCTGTGACCGTATCTGTGAAAGCTTCTTAAGTACGGACGACGGATCGTAAATTGAAAATCCTTCGGTACAAACAAACTCGTTTTTCCTTTTTCGTCTTTCTTTTATTTGCATTTAATGGAAGAAAAAGGGGGAAGAGGAAGAAAAAGAGAGAGAGAGAGAGAGGGAGAGGGAGAGGGAGAGGGAGAGGGAGAGGGAGAGGATTACGTGTCTAGATTCTCTTTATACCGCCTAAAATATCCGCTTTCACGTCAAAGTTTTGCAAGAATCATGAGTCTAAAGCAAGAGGCATCGAGGAAGTTTACGAGCTATCCTCTCTCCTTTCATCCCCTCCATCCGCCCTTACCGAAACTCTTGGGGAGCTTAGATTTACGTAAATATTCAAAAAGTTTTATATTTTAATTAAACCATCGATGGGGTGAGAACCAAGTTGAAAGTATGGTTACATATTTGAAAGAGTAGATTTTGTAATTCTCATATATTTTAGATCAAGAAAGGATTCCTTACGCGACCGCTTACTTACTCGAAAATTAAATCGAAGTGCGTCTTAATCGTTTGTCGGACTAGTCGCGAACTCGTTGAAAAGTCAATGGATAATGAAGTGCCGTCGATGGCTTGCTTTATCGGAAACATTGGGATAAAAGAAAGAACGTAAGGGGATTGTTCTTTTCGGATGGAAGGAGACTTTTCTGGTGGGAAATACTTAACTTCTTACAGGGGAGAGAGGAGGAACGAAGACACCCGGATTGCTCGATGGTAATTCGTGTACAGCGTTTTGAGAAACTCGACTCTCTGCTCTTTTATCGGATTAAATGCACTTCAGAACGGATGGGGAACAATGGTCGTCGACATTATTCGAGTTTTTCAGCTCACTCGTCTTCTCTCTTCGTTTTGCACACTCGTCCGAATCATGGCAGGTCGATTGTTTCTCTTTCTCCTTCTCTTCCATTCTTTCTTTCCGTCTCTTACCATCCCCACCCTCTACATTCTCACCCTCCTGTTCTTTCTGTTTTCATTACTACATTAAGAACTTTCTCGACAAGCTCTCAAGTTAATCCATCCTATAAACTATTCCAAAGGCAGTGAATGGAAACGCTCGATCGATCTCGATTTCGATGTCTTTAAGAAAACCTTTAAAGATAAGTGTCGATTAAAAACGGAAATTCTTTAGTGCGGATAACACGTTCTGAAGCGAAAAGTATTCGTAAGGACCAGGAAGATAGCTCAGATTCTATTCAAGCTCCGAATGATTTTACTTTTGATCTTAGAAAGGAAAAGGACCGCGAAAGAGAGGCGATGGCACTTTGCTTTGCGGTGAAGGGACGGTGATCCTCAGCGAATGTGCTCTCGTCTCTTCGTCGCCGCGGAAGGAACTAATCAAGCGAACGGAGATAAGTCTTCCGATAATGGAATCGACGACGAACACCGGCGAATTCGAGACTCTTGCCGTTGCTCCCGACGCTTCTGTGGCTTACCATAGTGAAGTCGTACGGTGTCAGGATTAGACTGGGCAATGAGTTACGGAAACGAATCTAACGTGATACTGTAAGTACAATAGTTTAACTCTATTATCCTTATTCTCTAGGATTGAAATTGGTACATGTGCAGAGGGCACGTTTGAAAATTAAGGATCGGCTTTAGAAATTTTTTTACAGTCCCGAGAAGAGAGATAATAGAAATTGAAAAGCGAGGCGTTTAGTTTTAATTCACGTCGAGCCAACGTTAGAACCAACTCGATTGTTCGGAGCGGACGATAATTAACTGACCGGGGAGAGTAGGAGCGATAGTTCTTAATGAAGGATTAAATTTCATTATCGTGTGCTCCGCCGCGTAATTCTATGCCTTAATCAGGGCTGACGAATTTCCTCGAAGAAAGTTCGCCTTTACGAATCGAATCGATGTGTCTCGTTAGTGCGCAGCAAACGGAACCCGAGCGAAACGAGGGCTAGCTAGGTAGGGTGTGGTGCGAGCCATCGACTGGATGGCATGACGAAGATTTCTCCTTATTCGGAGAAAAGAAAGAGCCTAAGGAGAACAAGGAGGAATTGTCCAAAGGGAAAAGAGGAGTCAAGCGTTCGAGGAGAGAGTTCCTCTTCGCTCCGAACTACCTTCACGGCTGTAGAATAATAAACTGTCCCTTTGCAGTACATTGAACGATTTTCTACGATCGATCAAATGGACGTTCCCCTTCCTTTTCGTTCCTTCTGTCGAATCGTTACGAGCTAAACTTCTCTCTTTTCTTCTCCTTCTCTTTCACTTTCTTTTTTTTCCTCTCGTTTCTCTCCAAGTTACCTCGTTTCGTTGGAGTCCATGCATCTCGAGCGAAATTAAAACTTTGCCTTATTACCGATGCAGCCTTCGTGTCTCGCTCTTTTTACGTAATCGACGAAGTCCAACCGTTCCTCTAAGTGACTCCACCTCCCTCCGTTCCGTTTCCCCACAGCCGAGAGTTCAAAAGCGTCGTTATGGTTTTCCTTTGAATTTCCGCGTGTATTCTTAACGCATAAATTCGTTGTCCTTGCGACGAATAATCGGACGAGAAAGTAGAAAGCTCTAATCTTCCCGACTGAGAGTAAAGCAAGAAGGAGAAAGTAGAGAAAAGTTTAAAAAGTTTTAGTAATTAAAAGTGAAACCAAGAGGCGAGCCAGCCACGCGAGAGCTTAAACAAATTCATCTCTGGTAGAGAGCACGAGTTAATCCATTTTTATCGAAGGTACCCTTTCGCGAAAGCTTTTCAAGTAATTCTTTCTGCAAAAAGAAAAGAGAAAAAGAAGGAAAAAAGAGGAAAGAAAAAAGAAGAAACCTGACTCAAGTTTGTCGGACTCGCCGGAGATAGGATGTTCTACGAAGTTTTCACGAATAGCAGTTACGAAACCTTTGTTGCATACTCTTGGTTCTCTGCTCTCTTTTTCTTTCTCCTTTTTCTTACCGTCCATCTCTTTCTCTCTTTTGTAATTTGATATATCCTTAATGTCCTTAACGTTCGATAAAACAGGAAAACTCTTTGTCAAGAGGGTGCCCAAGTGAAATCCGATAGAATGCGTTCAATTTGAAGCTAACTTTAATGGATCGCAACGGTATCCAATCGTGGTTTATGTTGGCATTTTTAAATTGTTTTGACGGCAAGATAATGAAATCTCGTTGCGAAAAATAGCTCGGCCAATAAAAATGTTCATATGGCATTGTCGAACGAAATGATGCCAGGCAAATTAATCGTAAATTAATTGTTTTTTCATTGGTTCGCTGATGATAATATGTTTTCGGTGTTTCGAAATAATAATCGAATAATTCACGTTCGTTCGGTCACGAGAATGAATTCTTTAGCAATTTATTTTTCATATAAAATGTTATTACATCGTAGGATTATTAAGGTATTTAATTTTTCATATTCCAATCTTAAAGCACTTTAATAAACGTGCGCTATATCAATTCGATAACATTGGTACACGTTGATGCGAGTGGTATTGTATACTTTTTTCTTCGGTCGTTATCACTCTTATAGAAAAACGTATCTATGCTTGTTACCAAAGATATTGAGTTTCACGATACACCCATTATCCAAAATCTTCCAATCCTGTTTGCGCGCAAGTTCGAGCTCCAGGCTTGTCTACAGTGTTTCGGCTTCGTTAAAGAGTAATACGGGGATGGTCGATCGAATCATCCAATTTCCGGACAAAGACCACGTTAACCGCAGCCTCGAAGGCCGAGTATCGTCCGTTAGGACAGTATTTTTACTCATCCATCGTTCGTTGGTTATAACTCGGAAACTATCTCGTATTTGGACAATCGATAACGTCTACCTGCCTATATATACATATGTATATGTATATATGTATACACACACACACACATATGTATATATATATATATATATATCCACGATAAGAAACGCAATCATGAAAGTCTTATACCAAGCCGGTTTCGAATTAATCGATCCTAGACGATTAAAAGGTAAATAAAATGATTGAGCTAAAGAGTATCGCGTATACGCAAAGTTCATTTCGGATCGCGTCTTAAAGCATCAGCCGTTTTAGTTCCTAATAGGAACTAGGAAGAGAAGTACGTCAAGCGGTCCTCGAAGGGCACGATTTACTGGCAATATCGTCTGAAACGATATCAGACGAGATACTCCCTTGACGAGAGCGGACTTCGCTAAGATCCAGATCGTCGAAATGGCTCGAAAGCGTTTCTCCTGGTAGTTAGACGAACGACTAATCCATTCGGTCGATCCACTACCGGCATGTCTACGTTTTCCAGCGGGACGAGAGATCGAGAAAAGGCGCTTGGAGGAGGAAACTCTGCGCAAGATCTCACAGAATTTAGGATTCGGATTTCCTGTCAGGGGAAAACTTCTGACGATGCGCTAATCCGTCGACAGAATCTTATCGGCGCCTGATAAAATTACTTTCCTGGCATATTATTTCTCTCTCTCTCTCTCTCTCTCTCTCTCTCTCCCTTTTCCAAACCTATTTTCTTTTTTCTTATTCGCTTGGTATAAACCAAGATTCCTTTAAAGTCGCGTCCCACGAAAGAGGATTATCAATCTCTTTACGATCGATCCAATATCGGACTCACCGTTTGTCCCATGGTTCCTTTAACCACTACTATAACGAAGTTATCGAAATAAATTTTTGAATTTCTCGCCGAGAAGGAAGATAATCAATATTTTAAACCAATCGATTTTCCTTGCTAATCCCTGAAAAAACGCGAGAAAACGTTCAAGTAATTCGACGAACTAACTCGTTCGATCGTATTGCCATCCTAAGTTTAGACCTAGAAAGTTCAACTTCGAAAGGTGCGGGAACTTGAGCGGCGGAGGACGTTCTCGTTGGATTTACTTTCGAGGAGGGAAAAGTTTCTTCCGAGAAATCTCGACGCGGTTATGACGAGCGCCTTATCTCCCGGCGAAACTACCGTCACTCGGTTAAGAAAAGTTATGTCGAAAGTTTGCATTCCTGGCCTAAAAGGGCGCCCGTACACCGAAAAAGGACTGAAAACTTCTCGATATAGTTGAGTCGAGATGAGTATAACGAAGAAGTAGAAGAAGATGAAGAAGATAGAGAAAGTGAGGGAGGTAAGGAGGAGAAAGAGAGGCCCGATCGTTGTAAATCACGCCACGTCGACGCGATCTTTTTCCCACCATTAGGAAATATTTCAACGGCGTCTTGTTCTCTCTTCTTTTTTCTTTTTCTTTTTCTTTTTTTTTTTTTTCCTTTTTTTCCTTTTTATTCTTTCCTTTCACGTTACACCACAGCAATTATAATCTTATACTTTTCAAAATACGTCGTTAAAAGTTTGCGCCTCAGAAAATTTGTTTGTACTAGAATTACATTTTCATTTGAATTTTAACGACCGTGGATTACATCGAAAAGTAGACGCCACGCATCGAGAATGAAATGTTAAAAATTTCGTTGTTCCGTACGCCGGGTAATGTCGAAGGGCAAATGAATTTTTCTATAACTCTTTCATAACGTAGTATTTCCAAAAAATTAATGTATTTCTTAAAACAGATCCCGACGTTGTTTAATTAGCAGATAGATGTAATATAGACTTTTTAATTTTTCATATTATCGAAATTATCTTAGTAAAATTTTAATACGACCATCACATTGCTTTGTCTTCAACGTGACGCGATTAAAATAACGCGGGCTGCGCGCGAGTATAAATTAATTACACGTAGTAAATACTGTGCGGTATTTCGTGTCGCGTGAGTTCCAAGTTTGAAACAATTAACCCTCGGGCCTGTTATCTCGGCAACATGCGGAGGAGAGAATCTTGGTGAGAATCGAAGGAACGAGAAGAGGGAGGATACATGAAGCAAGCCGCTTTCGGAGTGCATCTCGCAATTAAATGATTTATTGCCATATTATCGCGTCTGGAGTAAACCGCGTTACACAACTATTTAATCTTCTTTGATAGAAGACGAGTTGATGATGAAGTCGTTGTAATGGAGTGCATCTTTACAATGAACTCATTCAGGAAGGTCTTTCTTACGAGTGATAATGAAATAAAACAAATCGATATAAATTTCTTCGAAAACAATAATGAGAGAGAGAGAGAGAGAGAGAGAGAGAGAGATTTTACTTAAGTACAATACAATAATAACTCACATTAATCTCATTATGATGTAACGATAATAACATTAATCGCATGTCGTTTTTCACCGATATTCAATGCGAATGAAAGAAATTTGTTTGCGGTTATCGATGCATTCGAGCATGCATAACGAAGACTTCGTTTGTTAATCCATCATTCGATAGCTCGATTCGAATCCATTTTATTCACGTCGGCTCTCGTTTAGGGTGTTCTCTTGAACCTGCTATCGTCTATGAACAACGTCGGTGGTCGATTCGGTTCGTTGAATCTTCTTGCCCACGGCATCTGTCTGACTTGTGTCGTTTCAAGAGTATCTGCCCGGTACGATAACCAACATGGAACTTTGTATTTTGGCCATTGTCCAGGAATCGAAAGTTACGCTTTTACTTTTCGCATCGATCCTTTGAAGAAGAATCTTATCATTGTATCTACCCGATTCCGTCTTTCAAAAAGAGAGAGAGAGAGAGAGAGAGAGAGAGAGAGAGAGTCTCTTCATAGTTCTCGACGCTTTGTTCTCGAAAGCTAGATCATAAGTTCTTTCAACGACCTCCAAAGACCGTGAAGCATTCCTTTCTCCGTTTCTCGACTAATTTCGTTAAATCACTGCGAGAATAAAGCGAATAGAAACTCGGGACAAGGATAAAATTCGCTTGCAAAATGGGATTGAAAATAAGATGGATATAGAGTATCAAAGTTTTGAAATACCCGATGAAAGAGAAAGACGAAGCTCATGCTCAGAGAAAAGGCAAATAAAATAATAAAAGAACGACGAGACGAAGAAGTTTATGGCAGTGGCGCGAAGTGTTTTGCCAGTTTATCGAGGTCGAAGTTCGTTACCGGACGCGCCACGGAAATGGCGAAACCTTGTCAGTCAGCCCTCCCAGAAATGCTTCGTAAAAAGAGAGAGGGGAATGATAGAGGGGGAGAGAAAAAGGAAGGAAACGGAAAGAAGGAAGAAAATAAGAGAGAGAGAGAGAGAGAGATCGTCCCTCCTATACGTAGTAGGTATACCCTGGCTATACCTTTAGGTTGTTCTTTAGTGCAAATTAATTTGAATTTAAGGGCAAGGCCACCACCTAATCTCCGTACCTACCAATATCACGTAGTTTTTCTAATTTGGCTAGTTATACGTGGAAAAAAATTACATGGAGAAAAAATTTTTGTTTTTATTTTTTTCACGGTACGGTTCTCGCCTTTTATTTTTTTCATATTATTTTCGAATCTGTTCATTAGGAAGAGCAACAAATTTAATGAAAGAAAAAAAAGGAGAATGATGAGAAAAAAGAAACAAAAAAGATGGTATTATTAGAAGCATATGGTATTAACAATTGTATGGCATTTACGTAAACCGCGTTCTGGAGAGTTCACGTGCAAGTAATATCGAAAGTAAAATCGTCCAAACGAACGTATCGGCGAGAAAAAATTTCCTGTCATTGTATAGGCGTCGATCGAGAAACGTGGCTTTAGTGAAAGCTTTGGTAAAAGCGCGGAGAGAAATCGGAAAGCGAATTGCCCGCAATTCCGTCCGTTCTTTCGCTCTCGTTTTCTCGCTTTTCAGGGGGTATTTAATTTCCGGAGAGAGATCGTAGAGAGGGAGATAGAAAGAGAGAAAGAGTGAAAGAGAGAGAGAGAGAGAGAGAGAGAGAGAAAGGGTGTGAGAGAGGGTGTTGGACGTCGCGACGGCGTCACTCTCGTAAACAATACTAGGTACCGATAGACAGATGCTATCCAAGGCCCCGAGGCCGCCGACGACTACGACGACGTCGACCATGACGACGACGATGACGACGACAACGAAGACAACGACGCGATGCGTCACGACGTTCTTCTTCGTGTCTGCTGCCACGCTTCGTACGGACGTTCTCTGATTATAGAGCGCGAACGGATGAATATAGATATTTATCTTCGTCCCGAGGGAATAGACGGCTGCCTATCGATCGACGGAAAGAGGGAAGCGGCATAGCCATCTTCCGTCGTCCTCTCTAAAATTACGAAAAATCAAGATGGAGCATACCCTTGGCCAAGCCGTACGTTTCTCTCCTTCTTTATCTCTCTTTCTCTCTCTCTCTCTCTCTCTCTCTCTCTCTCTCTCTTCCCCCCTCTCTATAGCTGGCGTCGAGCTTTCAAGGAAAATTGCAACAAGGCTGCGCGACGTCGTGAAGGATGGAGAATACACCCGATGAAAATTTCTTTATCGTATACGAGCTCCCGGATGTCTACACGTTATCGTATACGCTTTCTTTTCTTGCTATAATACGCGAAAAAGTTAGGTAGAATTTGCATGGAAAACGAGAGAGAATATTTCTTATTTTCATCATTTTATCTATCCAATTTAGATCCGAGTACGAGCTTGTATTATCGATTATCATCCATTGTCGAGAAGAAATCCCCCTCAACGTCGTACAATTTTAATACCAACAAAATCGTCCCTGCATTGGTAGTATAAAACCTTTCGTAATGGTTTCGTCTCGAAGAAGAAACGATCACTATTCTCGTAAATACAGCCCCGTTTCTCTCATTCTTTCAGAACGAAACGGGAGACACGCGCGCGGTAATATTTCCCGAAATCCCATGGAAGTCGACGAAGGAAGGAGAAGCTCTTTTCGTCCGATCTCAGAAAACTTCAATTTCTCAGCTATAACAATACTCACTAGTCCGATATCTATCCCTTTTCAGAGAACATTGAGAGCCGCTTGCCGAAAGCCGATCCCTTCTCTTCTCGCTTGCTTCGTTCTCGACGAATATTCTATCATAGTGATCGTTTCGATATTTTCGAGTTAGATATAAAATGTAAGATTTATAACATTTAATCGACCTTTCAACTCGACCGTTTTTCAATTTTCTACTTATTTTTCAAATAAATATATAGTAACGAGACAAGAAAAGTTGTATAATCTTTGATATATATATATATATATATATATTTGTTTTAATACTATGAATTCGGCTTACGGGAATGGTGAATATACGATGCGAATGTGCCTTCATAAAATTTCTGGGGAGCTTTTAGCGCGATAAACACAGCGCCAACCTCGATTTCAGCTATTTATTTCAGCTTTGTTTCCGTTGAAATGCCACTTTGAACGCGAGCCTACCGTGCGTACGTGATAATTTATTAAACGACGTCACGTCGGTATAATAAGAGCAACCTCCGCTTTCCTTCTCTTCCACCTTTTTCCTCTCTCTCTCTCTCTCTCTCTCTCTCTCTCTCTCTCTCTTTATACCACTGTTCTCTCCAATTCACCCGGGCACAGCGTCCATCTACACTTTCATTCCCCTCGAGGACGAGAGAGAGAGAGAGAGAGAGAGAGAGAGAGAGAGAAAACGAGCAACGGTGTTCCTCTCGACGTGCTTTTCCACCCTCTTCCTACCTCTTTCATCCTTCCACTCGTCCTTCCTTCCTCCCTCTCTTCGGTTCTTTCTTGCCTACATGGACCGGATTTTTATCACCGTCACTTCCATGTCCCGCTTTCACAGCCCTTTTGTATACTCTTCGACCGAGAAACGTAATCGAGTGGACACTCTCGTGCCATCCCACTTTCTCTCTCTCTCTCTCTCTCTCTCTCTCTCTCTCTTCTTGTCTATCTCTCCTCTCTCTCCCAACCGAGTTCGAGGGTGTCACGCGTAAACGCCACGACGATTTAAATGCAAATTTTTTCGGCAGGCTCTTACGGCCCTCTCTTTTTTCTCTTTCTTTGTATCTTCGTTCACCATGGATTTACGAAGCTCTCTCTCTCGAACGAGGTTTCCAAAAATAGTTGTTTCCACCAAAAAGTAGACGTGTCTGAGGTTTAAAAAAGAAAAATTTTAATCTATTATTATTTCTTTGAATTGCCTATATTAATGAAAATTTATTTTCACTCTACAAACGACGACTACGAGTACGAATCAATAGTCCTTATGGTCTCTTTGCAGCTCCGTTCACGATCATTTCCATAGAATGAAACGCCGCGCGCCTTTGTCAACGATCAATCGGCTGTCATGCATCAGAAGTGATTTGATTTCGCATAAACGGATATGAAAGCCAGAAGGCAAGGGTGTTACTTTGATTATTTGACTCTTTGTGATTGCACGTCGTGGCCTATAGTGATATTATTTTGCTATATTATTACTCCAATGTTAACACTACGATTGTTGCTGACATCACAATGGTGTCATTTGTTGGTAGCGTATATCGAACGGGAACCTAATTAATCCTGCTTTTTTCCTATCCGTAATTATGTACCGATAAATCGTCAACGCGCTTTAGAATGGCAATGTTTTTAGAGGCGTTACTACTACCTACGTTTGATGAACTATAAGATATGGAAAAATATGCAGCCTTCTATATAAAACATAAAGAGAGTATTTCGAACGAAAGAAAAAGAGTTGAGAGTTAGCCGAGTGTTAATAAAACAAATTAAGTGCGCTTTTTGTTTGTATTATCTTTCATCTATACGACAATAGAAAATGTTCCGATGGTTCTTTGTATGCGAAATATCGACCGGCAACGCGACGAAGAAATTTCAATCGACAGATAATTCGTAGTCGAAATCTTTATCCAGGGACGTCCGAACGCAAATATAAGAAAACTTAGTTTTAAGCAACAATAATGTTCGTTCATAGTTCGAATGGGTGGTCATTGAAAAAGCGAAAACTTTGGAAATTCGGTGAGGATAACTGGTCGACTTGGAACGAGGGCAATATTTCCCATGCGAGAGAAGAACGCTCGAACGAATTGGTTCTCGACTGTAGGAAAATGAACTTCCGTCGAAGGTTGGAACGTGGATTCGTAAATCGGTTGGAGGTTAATGATAAAAAATTCGACGCTTTTCGAAGTTCGAAGGCGGTCGAGTGGGTCCGTAAAGGTTCCGATTCGAACGAACACGCGGCCGCGAGCTAGTTGGAATGAATGGCCGATGGAGAGCGAGACCGTAAATGTAATGGTTCGACTTTTGAGGCGATCGTGCCGATCAATTTGATTTCCTTTCTTTGGGTGCCTTCTCTCTTCCTCTCGCCGTTCTCTTCGTGCTCTCTCTCTCTCTCTCTCTCTCTCTGCCTCTCTCTCTCTCTCCTCCTCCTCCTCATACTCCCGAACCTGACTCTGGCTGATGCGGGCTGGTAGCCAACGAGATCTTCCCACTGCTACTACCTCTAGCTATCTCGGTCGAGGCACTTTGCGCTTATAGTAAGAGTACAACCGCGTTCGGGCATGGAACGATTGAAGACCGGAGGCGAAGTGCCGGGAGTACTAATCGCGTTCCCCGCACAATTTACATTTAATCAAAGGGAAAGCCCATTGGCCACGCTTCGTGCTATTTGCTTGCCATTGAAATCTTCTCCCTCCGTGGTTCTCTATCTCTCTTTCTCTTTCTCTTTCTCGTTCTCTTTCTCCCTGATTCGTTCGCCCACTCGACCGCTCTTTCACCCCGCGTGAATCGTCGTTCCTGTCGTGGACGGAATACGTAAAGTAGAGGCTCGGTTGACTCGTCTGATGGAAACCGATTCGTTCCCTGTCCGAATGCGACGTCGAATCGTTTGTTTTCGATTCCGGATCTCGCTGGTTGAAACGAACGTTCGTATCTTAGACAAAATCTCTGATGGAAAAGAAATCCATGTTTCGATTGCGCAACTAATAAATCGACGATTCGAGCACGTCTTTCTCTTTTTCTTCGATTTGGAATGGTAAACGAAAGATCGCTGAGATTCTTTCGAACGGTACGGACTTGCTTTTCAACAGGGAAAATACGCGAGCGAGGGAAAAGTTGTAAAATGAAAAGAAATATTCCGATGGAATGGCGAGCACGGAATAAGAAGAGAAGAAGAAGAAGAAGAAGAAGAAGAAGAAGAAGAAGAAAAAAGGAAAGAGAGGTGAAAAATGTGAAAGAAGGACGAACGAGAGGAGAATTTAATTTTTATACGAGAGTCGAAAGAAAAAAGGAGTGCTTGTAAAAGGCGAGGAAAGGGAGGAAAGATGTGGGGGAGTGGGCGATAAACTCGGTCGAGAAAGGATGGGAAGAGCGTAGAGAATGGAAGGAGCGCGAGGATCGGCGACAAAAGCAAGAGGTAACGGGAGCGCGAGGAAAGGGTCGCGCCGGTTCGTTTCTCGAGTATCTCGGATTTTCCATTCGTTCGCGTTCGCTCCGTGTCCTTTCACTCTACATTTTACGTTCTCTAGCCTGGAGCACTGCGAATCTGTTCGATAAAACAGCGGACGGACCATTAGCTAATCCTCTAGAGGGTAAAACAGCGCCGCGAGGCTTAGGGTAGGAGAGCGCCAAGATAGGAAAGAGACCAAAGGGACCGAGAGAGATAGAGAGAGGGGAAGGTGGTGGGCGCCACAAGGGAGATTTCGGAGTGTGCAATTGATTGGCGCGGCGGCGATGCTGACGCCGACGTTGGTTGATTAGAATGGAGCAACACGGAATTCCTCTCTAACCGACTAATGGCACGCCGCAACCTATGTTTACTGTGATCTCGGACTGCGATCTCGCTCTATGCTACTCACGATTTGTCATCTGCAATGCCAATGAAACGACCGACCCTCGCCAGAAAGCAGATGAATTCGATGACGCGACACACGCTTGCTGCGACTCATTCATCTTTTCCTTTTTTTACATTATTTTCCCAGGAAAGTACTACGATTTACGAATTCCTTTCTCTATTCGACTTATTTTTATTTCGAAGAAATCCACGTCCTTCGTAAATATGGACTAATCGTCGATTTAATCCTTCGTAGAAACTCAACGACAAATATTCCTAATGAAAATTAAATGGAACTTTAATGGCTCGCATTGATATACCGATTAAATTAGATCGTAATTTTGCCGATATGCCTAGATATAATACGTACATCTATATTTATGGAAGCGCGTTTCACGCAAAGTGATTTAGATCGATCGTATGTTACGAATTATATCATCAAGCGGTAATATCTCTGGCTTTGTTATTAATTAATACCGATAATTGGTTATTATCGTGATGTAAGCGGATACTGTAGAATACATATTCGCACGTTCGTCTCAAGAGTAGAAACGTTCGACGCATCTTACGGATCGATATAGATAATGCAAGTCTATTTGGTACGATCGTTTCCTGATACTCGTATTTACCTGATCGACGTACATACGATGTATGTCTACATATTTATATAACTACAATAACTATAATAACGCAAGGTACTGTTTCCCATTGCCATTAGCAATGTCGAGAGATGGCTCGACTTAAGTCCATAGACTCACGTTGAGTTTGATTTCGGTCTGGAGAGGAGGGTTTCCTGAAACACAAGGGTCGAGAGGGTCTTTGGTCGTCGTTGTTGAAGACAAGAACGTAGACATTAAATGGAATTATCGAGCTATCCCCGGGTTTTCAGATAGAGCGGTATAGACGTTGTCGTCGTCGTCGTCGTCGTCGTCGTCGTCGTCGTTGTCATTAGCGGCTTCTCCCTTCGCATCCTCCACCCTTTCCAGTCTCTTTCGACCGGCCAAACATCACCCTCTTCAAGTCGAATCTCAATAACAATTATTTCCGTTATTAGAAATTTAATAAAGGGAGCGTAGGCGCGTACACGGGGTACCGTCGTGTCGTGTTGCCCTTTGACGGCGAGTTGGTCGTCTGAATAGGCTGTTTTCGCCCTTTCTAATACCGCGAGGAGATATCCAAGGGTAACTTTTACTCTCTCTTGGAGATAGGGATGACTCGTCGAGAAGGCTTATTTCTTGATAGTGCCCGATGGAACTTGATCGGTGCCATCGAAAGGAGAGATTTTGGTTTCACCGTTGAAAAATTTGTAAGAAATATAAAGAGAAAGGTGGCATGCTGTGAGAGAAGGCTAAAGAAACGGCTAAAAAGAGAAAAGAGAAAAGCTCATAGAAGGGAGAGATATCCAACGGCACGGAAGAGTCGTAGCTTCACTTCGACGAGGTCTTCGTGTTCGTAGTAAGTGAAAAGTGCCGACAGATTCATCTGTATTCTATGAGCTGAGAATCTTGGCACAAAAGCCTGCACGATTCACACGTGCAGATTTACCTGGAATCTTTTGACGTTCCTATATTCGTACTCTCTTAGAGGAATGAACTATGTTTCCATTCCTCTCGTACTCCCGTCTAAGATTTTCTCATATATATGTATACATATATATATATATATATATATATATATATACACACAAACACACACGAGATCTCTGAATGGCTCGTACACGTAAAAGCAAAATGAATCTATGGGAAAAGAATAGAAACGTCGTAAAATTAATTTTTTCGTACAATTTGCAATGATGAAGTCTTTGCACTAAGAAAAAAGGGGAAAAGTCCGCTCCACTCTTTTTTCTTTTCTTCTTCTCCTTTTTTTTTTAGATTGAAGTATAGCTCGAAGGATGAATGGTCCTCTTAATTTTTCCAATAATGGCTCTGCGGTAACAAGGGTCGGCTGTTTATCAAGACTTCGATAGATAGACCACAACTTCTTTCTGCGCGTACGTATATTCTTGCACGGATGGTTTTGCGACGGCGCATTTGGTAAGCTTTTCGGGAACAAAGAAATGAAAGAGAATGATCGATTCTTCCTTTTCCACGTATCTTTTAATTGACAAAAATTATCTTTATTAAAATAAAATATAATACCGTACGTAGTGCACGATAGAAATTTCAAGGGAATTTAAATTCCTTACGATAAGGATAACTTATTCTGCCCATTTCATTAAATCTTTTGCTCCCTGAGAATATCTTTGGTTTTCGAAAATGGTCGATAACACAGTCATCGAGTTATATGTTCTTCCTCTTTCGAATCTGCATGCCAAAGTTTGCATCGATATACGAAATAGCGAAAGAAAAAGAAAGATAGCTATAGTAGATAGGAAAAGAGAGAGAGAGAGAGAGAGAGAGAGAGAGAGAGAGAGAGAAAAGGAGGTAGGAAAATTTGACTACGTCTCATATCTAACCAGAAAAAAACATATTCCGCATCATCTTTGAATTTTCCTCCTTTGCCGCCTCCTTATTCCTTTTGCATGTTTGATTTCATAAGAAGAAACGAGAGGACGATAGTTCAAAGGCACTACGAGGAAAAATAAACTGCCTCGTGGCCGGGGTCTGTTATTTTAGCATTAACGATAAAAGCAGAGTATACTCGTTGCTGCTTTATTTATCTACTAGCGACAGATTCGCATCTTGTGTCAATCGTGTTGGTACGTTCCCCTTTTCTACTTGTAATAGAAGCCATGTACTCTTTCTTTCATCTTTTCTTTCTCTCTCTCTCTCTCTCTCTCTCTCTCTCTCTATATATATATATATATATATATATACCTTTCCTTCTCTCGAAGCCAAGAAGATATCTTTTTGTTCATCTTAGATTCTAAGAAGAAAATAAATAATGGAAACATTCGATGCGCTAAAAGAAAACAGAGAAAAATAAGCAAAATATTCTGATGTAATTCATTAGATTTTTATCGGAACGAGTGAGTATATTATTAATCATATTAATTATATCATGTATTTAATTCGTATCAAATAAATGTCACGGTCAAATTTTTCAGAGATCGTTCGTTTCAATACAACAAATTAGTTTAAAATCTATCGAGCAATAATGATGATTTTTATTAAAGGTGAGACCTTGAAAATTACTATTATCGTGGAAAAAAGGAACGTATGAAACGAGCAGTGTCTCGAAGGTACGACTCTAAGAATTCAATTAAATATTGTATCAGCGGTTTCGAATTACGCTCGTGTTTGCTCCGGCAATTTCATTAACGCGGTTTCCCCTCTGGCTTCCTGCATAAGTGCCGCTCGTTTTCTGCGGCGGCAGCGTGCACACGAGCGCCCTACCACGCGGAAATAGCTTTCCGCACGGCCGAACCTTATGACTGTTGGGTGTTCCGTTTAAAAGCCACTACCACCACGTGAAACAGCCGTTCAAATTTTCTTGGACCAGCAGTACTAGAGATCCATTTCCTTATGGATTTCTTTCGATTCAATGACAAATTTATTCTAATAACCTGAATATCTAATATAATGTTTCTAATCGATAAAAGATAATTAATTCATTAAATGGTTCCTTTGTTTTAGTTTATGTTACGTTACGTCGGATTATTCTTCAATATTTTTTGCTTCCCAATGAAAAGTGAACGGAAAATTAAATTAAAAAAGAAACACAATGACTATCGTTCATAGTTCGAAGTCAATAGGAATCGGTCAGTATTCAATGTGTTTCAACCAGGAAGTCGAATTAATTTCACGTTATTTGAACAAAGATATTACCTCCATTCGCTTATTTTTCCTTTCACGTTCGGCTATCTTTGCACTCTGTTATAGAAACATCCGGCTGGTCTCTGTTTTTCGTACTAACTTTACCGTAGAAGAGAAGGATGTATGATGCAGTATAAAATATACAAACGGCAGGTAATGATTAAATATAAAAGCCTTGAAAATTCGCCTCGCTTAATCAAAAAAAAATACATATACATATATTTTTTTTTTTTATCATCACATATCCGTATCTGCTCTAGGGATTGTATATCTATATAATATTAAAGTTTTAATGGTACGTTTATATATCGCGTATAAGCAATATATGTTCTCTTTCCAATAAAGCGAACGATATTGCCAAGGTAGAGATAAAAGTCTTGTTTTGCTTTTGCGGATCTACGAGATTTTAATTTTCCCTGGTTTTACACGTTAAAAATATCTATAGTGGATTAAATCTGGTAATATTAATGGTTCGAACAACCGCAGGATGTCTGGATTCATTCGGACCCTTTCGCTTGTATCTTTCACTAAATATAGTCGAAAAGAAAATTTTTCCAATGATCGAATCAATTTTCGCATATATGGCAATCCATACCTTTTACGGCGAGAATTAAATACGTCTAATCCGTGCAACTTTTTCGAGTAATATTTACCAGTAATATTTCACGTATCGATTTTTATCTCAGTTCTATCGATGACATTGAAATAATATTAAAATAATGGATAGACTTTTTTTCTATTTACTTTTATTTTTTCTTTCTCATTTTGGCACCATCACAAACGTCCTTATTATCCTGTCGAGGTATTATTAATTATACTTATTCACTGATTAAAAAGTTTCTTTTTGGTCTACTTAGAGTCTCAGGAGGGTGTAGTTCAGCGGATTGATGGGTATAACAGGGATGTCCATTTTGATTGTCAGAAGGTTGAAGTATCTTCTACTTCGGTGTTCGTGACTCACGAAACCTTGATGGATCGATTTGCGAACGACCATAGTTAAGAAGAGTGTACTGAGGGGTGGCAATCGCATGGTGAGAAGCAGAAGAAAGTGGAAAGGGAGAGAGAGAGAGAGAGAGAGAGAGAGAGAGAGAGAGAGAGGCGCATTCGGAATACGTGATCGATGCGTCCATTCAAGTTGGGCCGACTTTTACCGTAGGAAAACTTTCGAGATGCATAACTTTCGCGATGAATGCTTCATCGACAGATTTACGATAGCGCGTGCTCGCAAACGAGTACACGCGTGTTTACTTTGCTGCACTGCCCGTTCACGCGAGCACGATCTCTGAAAGAGTGTATGTGTGTGTGTGTGTGTGTGTGTGTGTGTGAGAGAGAGAAGTAACCTCCTGAAAAAGCATTGAAAATCGCTCAGAGGCAAGGAAAAGAATTTATTGCTTCGCAGATTGCGAAATGTTACAATACGATCGAGACCGCGAGCATTAAAAAAAGATATTTGATGCATTTGGTTATTTCGATTGCGACGGAGTTAATGGTCCTCTTTTTTTCATACGAGAAATGGAATTTATATTCGAAATATAGCTCGTTCATCTTTTTTTTTTCTTTTTTCTTTATTTCTTCGTCTTTCCATCAGCTTATATCGTTTTCTATATATCTTCGTGGTTTTAAATCGAACAAATTTATCCAGACTCAATTTGCGTAGTTTTAATCGAACGTTTGATCGTTGAGACAGTTCAATGACCAAATATCGAATAAGGAACGCTAATAAAAGAAAATATATATGCAACGATAAGATTTTCTCGATTAAAGGGAAATTATTTATTTATTTGTTTTTTCTTTTCCTTTTTTATTTTCAACGACCACACAGATAACCATGACGTAGTTTTAAAGGTACAACGTTAATACGTATCTATACTCATGCGCGTATACTATATGGATACAATGATCTTGTTTTTGAAAAATAAAAAAGAAAAAAAAAAGAAAAAGAAAACGAAAAACAAGAGAGAGAAAAAAGTAGGAGGAAAAGTGCTCAATATGTAAATGAGACTATCCATTTTGTTAATGCAAATATGCAAATATAGCGTCTGTCGTTGTTTACACCGCGTGCCTGCGTTACGGTCGCGAGGGAAAGACAGTCTTTTCTGTAGGAAAACCCAATATAGTAGGGTAAGAGAGGAATTCCAAATTTTACTACCGCGTCGACATTTTTAAATGGAATAGTTGAAAGATTTCTTAGAGAGATAGAGAGAGAGAGAGAGAGAGAGAGAGATAGAGAGAGAGAGAGAGAGAGAGAGAGGGAGGGAGGGAGAGGGAAGTAGAGTAAAAAAATTATATCTACTTGAATAAGTTTCTAGTTCGATAAAGAATAACGCGAGAATCATTCTCGAAGGCGCGACAGATATAAAATCTATATACGGTGTCCCGAAAGTTTTCGATAAGCTCTTAAAAGAAATGGAAGATCGATGCGAGAAACTTTCGACCGGTAAAATCTTCTTCAAAAATACAAAAGTTATCTCTCTCGAGAGGGAGTATATCCGGACGCGATCTATTTTTCTTCCGCAAGCGCGGAAGTGCTATTCTCATACAACGAAAAGCGAACAGTAATCCACGACTTTCGATAGCTCGAACGGTAACCGAGTAGATTTCTAAGGAAGGGGAATTGAAGGTACCACAATTGCTGCTGCACTGCGGCTAACTCGATCACATTAAACTTTTACACGCATCGACTCTAGCGAGGTTTAACAGTCCTAGACAACTTTTGTACGTCTCCACGAACGAGTAAAACGTATAGCCTTGCAATATTCTCTCCCAACTTTTGTATCTTCGTGACACCTAATACGATTCTTTATCCCGTTTTAAATAAAATTTTCACCATATAACGTTGTTTCTAACTATCATTCATTTCGACTTCTCGAACTCGATTTATTTATCAAAAATTGGAAATCTTCTTTCGATAATATACAAGGAATCAATGCGCGATTACACGAAACTTCCTGTATCTGACATATCGATCGTCTATTTTCACTTTTTCTTATATAATAAAATTTTTTACTTTTCCGTACTTTTTCGTGAAAAGCGTATCGTTCTTTCTCATCTTGAACGTAGGTTCGAGTACGTTGAATGATGCGAGATAATAAGCTCGTAGTTCGCGGCTTAAGGCACCATAAGAAAAACACGCTAACGTTTGAAGTTTCGGGAATAAATCTTGTACGTATTCATATACCTATATATGTGGTTGTGGTGCTTTAGAAACCGATCCCTTTTCTCGCTGTCTTTCTTAATAATCCTTTTATATGACATTTTGTCTAGAGTGAAAGAGCTTTACCTTATCTTTAGTCGAAGAAACCAAAGGACGTTTGTTAAAAAAGGCATCTTAAAAAATCAGAGACGTTTATTGCTAAAAGAGCGAGTGATCGAGGAATAAGATTAAGTGGATGATCGAACGAATTAGAAGAAGTTAAAGAACGCGGTGAAAGTTGCAAAGACAATAGCTAAAGGAGTAAAGGGAAGAAGATTATAGACGACGACGGGGTGAATCATGGAAGTAAAAATCGACTGTCGTCGAGGTTTATCGAAACTTTCACTCGGAGTTTATAACCAGAGGGAAGAGGAGGTAGAACATGGGGGATGTAAGAAAGAAGTCGAAGTCCGGCGTGGCAGCTGGACAAATCCACTTATTTCCGTGAGCTTCGAAGATAACATCCGCAGCGGATTTAGTCTGGCTTACAACGAAGCTAGGAAAGTATCGAATAAAGGAGGACGAAAGGATCGCACGAGGGAGGAAACGAAAATCTACAAGGAAGCGGAACAAGAACGGCGGTTGCTCTCGAAATCGTACGTATCATCGCGATGATAGGAAAACATTGATCCCTCAAAGAAAATAGCCGGCAGGACAAAGCGCATACAAACGAGATTTAAAGATAGACTTGGACGTTAGACGTTTCTTTCGAGATTATATAAAAGCTTTCGAGAATCGATACGACGAGAGTCGACCTTCTTTACTTTTTCTTCATTTCCTCTTGCTATCTAGTTGCTCCTTTTCTCCATCCTGGCGCCATTAGCACCGACAAAATTCTCCAAAGTTGAGGGTCGGCCCTTCACACGAAAGCTTGCGATTTTAACGAGGAAGGTCAACGTACCTACGTTTCACTTTGTAATTCCGCAACGTGAAGAAATTAAACGGCGAGAAGCGCAATAATTAACTCGGATCTCGAGGGTACCAACGATGTGGACGCTTTTATTTAAATTTAGCATAATCTACGTTCTTGATTTTACACTGCCACCAACTTTTACTCTTTATACTTGAATACTCTACAATCTTGTGATTATATATATATTGGCTGTTATAAATTTAACAATGCAATATGTATTTTTAATGATAAATATAATATATAGTAAAATACACACACACACACTGGTATGTGTCCGAAAAATTAATAAATATAATGGATTATTCTTTGTTCATGGTTATACGCTTGAACGTATTCGATACTTTGAATGACAAATAAGCATCGAATGTAAACAAAGCTTTGAGTTTACAGCCGGTGAGGTATCGAACGGATAGATTAGTCCTTTGTTTACTATCGAGGGAGACTCCAAGCCGATCTTCAGCGTTCTCCTTATATCACGACACGTACATATTATACTCTTATCTTCTTCTTACAGCACTAACATTTTTTCATTGCTTGCATTACAGACACGGCGACGTTGGATTATTTTTCTATATATGAGCCTTATCCTATATCCATCATGGATTGAAAACACATATTAACAAGATATCTTTAATTCCTATAATTCTTAAGCAATTACAATTACTTAATAGATAAATGGTTTTACGTTTACAGGAATTATTTATCAACTATCATCTTAGATTAATTCGATTTGAGAATGTTCGTATTTTTCTTATTGATCGATGATTGCGGTATTAAAGGAAACAGGTGGAAAAATGTTCTCGCATGATTCAGGACACATGGAGGAATTAGAATGTCTTGCCCCCGAAACGAAAACTTACGACCGGAAAGAGATCGATGGAAGGGAGAATCGCGTTTATTGTCAACGTAAATCTATGGATACTCAGATTGATTTGAATAATGTAGATGGGCAGACTCGTAAACTCGATTAACGTACGATTGCTTCTATCCTCCGGTAAAGTCATAAATAACTGTTCAAACGAAGTAGGTCGTTCGAGTCCGCACCCGCGGAAAATGGCGCTTGCCGATTCGTGTCAGTGAATTTCGATACCTCCGCCGGAATTAGACTGCCGCGAAGTAAATTAATAGCAAAAGGCTTCCAACAAAAATAAAATCAAAAACGTTACGTACGATACGTGCGCGTTCGTTCGTTCGTTCGTTCGTTCGTTCGTTCGTTCGTTCGTTCGTTCGTTCGTTCGTTCGTTCGTTCGTTCGTTCGTTTTACGCTCTACCGATCGTGTAGATAACGTTGGTGAATTTTTCAACGTCGTACTCGAAACACAATGAGAGAAGATTCTCAGAACGCGAGAAATTAACTTAACGACGAGGAGATGTAGATCCCCAATAAGACTAAACTTTCTTTATCCTTATTCGTTTCTCCGTAATCGAGTTTTCGACAAGAATCTACTCTTCGTTTTGATTATATAGGATTATTCCAAAACTTAAGCGAAGGAGGTGATAATAATGAATGAAGAGAAGGAGTAGGTCAATGATATTATACAGTGCTAAAATAAAATCTCTTTTATGATTTGTAAAAAGAGGTGATTAAATTTTGAACCTTGCCATATATTTAAGTACGTGTATCGAGTAAAATATGTTCTCTTATCTATGTTTTGCGATAATAACACGTATAAAATGCTTTGGCTTTTTTTTTTCTCCTTGCACCAATAGGAATAGAGAATAAAAAGAGAAAGTTCTTCGAGTTCGCTTATGCGAAAATATCCAGTTCCATAAAACTTCCCTTATCGAAATACGTAAATATTACATACGTATGTACTTTACATTAAACGCGATACGTATTGTATGTTTGTACATAACGAAAGCAATTCGCACGATAGGTAGATAGGTAATAGTTAGGTACTAGGTACCGTCTCGGGATAGGAGAAGAAAATAAGAGGCTCATTTTCAACGCTGAGAAGCTTACGCCGAAAGCTCGATCGATTAAGGAAGAAGAAGGGTATAAGAGCGACCAGGTGGTAGCTGTACGTCGGGCACGTTCCCTAGTATCATAGTGAAAGAGAGAGGCAGTGCCTTAATAGAATGTAACGTAGTTACGAGAGAAATTACGTTCCCTGCTTTTGCAATTTTGAGGTACCTTCTAACTACATTTAACGAGCAGGAGGAAGACAAGCCGGTGGAGTTACTTCGACCGAAACGTTTCGTCGGTTATACGTCGTTACGGTCGAAAAACATTTCATCTCGCAATGATCGCAAAAGCTATTTGTAAAGTTGCAACGACCTGGCATGATTAAAGCTCCTTTGTATTTCGATATTGTTGAATGAAAAAACAGAATACAGAGAAGTAGCTCTATCTATGGTATATACATCGTCTATTTTTTAAAGGTAATTAACATATACTCTGCCAAGTCGTTTTTCGATAGGTAAACGTTATTTCCAGGCCGCTGTTTTAATTTCTTTCTTTTTTATGATCACTTCTTTGTAAAGGAGTTCATGACGTTTCGAACGAATTGCTCCCATTAAATCCGAATAAGGATCGATGGAACCTTTATATCTTCTTCTTAAGCGGCTCTCGAACTATCTTGGATTTCTTCGAAGAAAGTTGCTCGACACTCGTTTGAACAAAGCTTGCGAAACGAGTTGTACGAAGAAACGAGAACCGTATCCGTTCGTATACTCCGTCCGACGAATATTCCGAATCGACGAGGTAATTTGAAAATCGTCGAGTAATTCGTACAAATCGAAGTACACTTGAGATGAATTCGATGGGTCTGGAGAACTCGAATTACGTTAAATGTAAGGAGGGAGGAGAATAACCACAGAGCTCTGAAAGGTATCGCGAGAATGACGATGAGGATGGAGAGGGATAAGGAAAGGAGGACGGAGGAGGAGGAAGAGAAAGAGGAAGAAAAGGGATCTTGAATGGCTCCGAGCAGCGTTCTACGGATGTCACCAGGATGATTCGATAACGTGGCCCGCGGCAGATGCGCCCTCGGTATCCCAATTTCGACTCTCCCTTCGTCGTAGTCGTTGTCGTCTTTAGGCGAGCGTGAAAAACCTGATTACTCCGTCTTCTCGTGCACGCATTTTCCCAGAAAAGTGCGTTACTTTTGTCGTTCTTCCTCGTATTCCTCGTTCAGAACGATGAAATTATCGCTCGGAGTACTCACTCGCTGGATCGTTCGCGAACCCTCCACCACCTCCGTACAATGGCTGCTCCGTGCTATTGTATCGTACTAAGCGCGTGACTATTCTCCCTCTCTCTCTCCCTCTCCTTTCTTCCTTTTACTTTTTTTTCTTTTTTTCCTTCCTTTTTTTTTTTTTTCTTTTTCTTTTTATTTCTGCCCTCAGCGCGACCACTCCATTTTCCTTCGTCCGCCTTCGTAATTTAATAACGCGCCCAGCGTTTATTTTCAATAAACCGACAACACTTTCGCGAATTTCCTCGGACCGGGAGCGGGAAAAGGTAAATCGTTCCTTCGAGATATCATAGATATGCGCGAAGATGCGCTATTTGCATTGCCTCTTGACGCAGTTTCCGATTAGAATAAATTTATCAAATTTGTTTATTGATTGAAAAACTCTTAGCTCGTTAAACGACGATCGATCGTCTCTTCTAGCATATTATCGTGCGAATTAGGTGACGTTGATTAACGCTTTAATCGAGAGATCAACGCGATTATCGGCTTGCCCGAGTTCCCACGAAGGCGCAAAACGTCGGCAAAGTTTTAAGATTCGACCGCGATTGGATAACGTAAGTGGACAGTCGGGTTCGCCGGAGCGTTTTATGTGGACCGACAGTAATTAATTACGCAGCTTAACCGCGGCATTTAAGTTAATGCTCGAACCGTGTGCTTACTGGCGGAGTTTCCGGCAGGGTGCCGTGCTGCTTACCACGGAAGAAGGGAAACTAAATTTAATATCGCGCGGATTCCAATCTTCCGGATTATTTTGGAATGTGATATGGCTGTAGGGCAGCGGCGTTTATATATCGAAGATTCGGCCAAGTGTGGATGGAATAATAGGTGAGCTTCTTCTTGTGTCCCGTTCGCGTCTGCGAGATCCTGCTTTTCCTTGCGAAGTGAATCGCGCGTGTGGCCAAGGAGGATGAGGTCAGAATTCCGGTCCGGAAGAACCGGGAACGGTTAAAGAACCTCGTTTTCCGTAGCATCGTTGAGCGAGCCCTAAAGCGTCTCTGGGTTCTATTTATCGGACATACGTATGTGCCTCATAATCCGCGCGATCTTTGAAATTATTATCAACCGAATTAATCCTTTATAGAGTAACGTCCGGCTTGTTTATCATCCTCGAGCAAATTTATCCAGGTTCACGTCGTATAAATCGATAATTTTCAAAGCCACATCCTTTACCTGTTTACCGAATAGAAATTCTATTTTCCAATTTGTTTTGAAATTTGTGCTTCATTTTCATGCGTAAGCTCTTCGGACAGCGAAGCGCAACAAATTGCGAATGCGATAAAAGCTCTTCGTCGTAATTATTTTAATGAAAACTTTTCTTATTTATCGTTCGGCATTTCTCAATCCTTTCTATTACTACTTTTCTCTTTCGATTCGACGTTAAGACATCGGCGTTGCGCGTCTGAAAAGAGCCGAAGCTCGCGAAAAGCGAGGAAAACTCGTGGGTGACACCACGCAAGAGAACGTTTATTTCTGTATAATTACTTGAGGAGAAAGCGTGGTAAAGGAAAGCAATTTACAGATCGTTACGTAAAAGACGTCGGGAAGTCGAGCGTCTCGACGCCCTTGCCTCTTCTTTAGTTTCGGCTCGCGCGAGCTACTAGCTCGTTCTGGCTTAGATCCCTTTTGCAGACGACTCGCGAGAATTACGAGCCGTTTTCACAGAACTTTCGCCTCCTATTCGAACGACAAAGTTCTTCTAAACCTTCTCACGCCACCTCCTTCCTTCTCTTTCTTCCTTTCTACTTTGCTTTCTCTCTCTCTCTCTCTCTCTCTCTCTCTCACCTTCTCCCTCTATCTATCTATCCGTCTATCTATCTATCTCTTTCTCTTTCTTATTCTCGTTTTATCCTTGTCACACTCTTGAAAACCAGAATTAATTCAAGCTAACAGGCCGCTACCGCATTCTAACGTTGCTCGTAGTACCGACCCACTGGGAGTACTGGGACACTGAATGTTTGGAAAGTTTCGTAGAATGCCGTTCGACTAATTATCACAATCGTTTCGAGTTACGAGGTTAATTCACGCGAAACTTTCCAAGAGACTTTTATCGGAGTGTTCCGTCGTTGATTTTTCCTGTCGTTTGATCAACCTTCTCCGATAACTTTGTTAAAGAAACGTAAATGCCGATAAGCATTAAATGTCTTTAATCGTTAAACTTTGCAATCGCTCGTTTGTAGTTTACTAAAATATCTTAATCGGTATAACTGTGTAGTATTATCGAACAACGTGTAAAAATTTTTCTTTTTTTCGTTAATACGCTCGTCAATTAGGACTTAGGAATGTTTCGATTCTTATCAGAGTCCATTGGAAATTTCGAATTATCGCTCGATAAAATGGCGAAGGTTGCATCCTTCTCGTTAAAGTTACCGATCCCGCCTATCGGCCGATAAATCGCACGTCAGTCGGTTTTATCGTCGAGCTTCGCTACTGGGAAAGCGAACAGGAAAAAATTCACTGGCACCGGTCAAACCGCAGAACTCGGCGGGAAGCTATAAAGTATCGTATGCCTACTGTTCCCTTCTCTCTCTCTCTCTCTCTCTCTCTCTCTCTCTCTCTCCCCCCCAATGCAATCACGAGCGAAAGAGAGCGAATCTGCAGGGAAGAGAAAGCGGAGGTGGTGTTGCCGAGTGCAACGCGGAGGTGTCGGGGGAGGTTTAGGTCGGACCCACGGTGTCGGCAGCAGCTGTGAAATGTTTATGAAGGCCCGACTAATTTATCACACTCACACACTCGGAATCCCTCACGCTCGCGCGTGCCGACTTTATCGCGTTCATTGTGCGAGCTAACGGAGTTCCGCTCGAGGCCAATCGATACGGTGAACCAAACGTAAACGATCCTGTAACAAGCACTGTTTTAACCTGCATTCGGGAGACCATGTAACGGGTACGGAAGTACGGTAAAAAAGTATTTCTGCCGTTCGCAGAAACTCGCTCTACGGTCGTTGAATAAGTCAATCGCGACTTCTTTTTCAAAAGTTATCGAGTATTACGTTGAAATTTTATTACGTGGAAATATTCTTTTTTAGAAAGTGCAATAAGAAATACGAGAAATGTGAGAATTTTAAGTAAGTGCTTTCACGAACGTCCAAGAGAAAATGTTCGAATAAAAGCAGGGCGCACGTAATGTCCGATTTCGAGTGACTCGAGGCGAGATACAAATTCATAGATTTCGAAAAAATGAAAGGGGCAAAAAGGGGGAAAAAAAACAAAAGAGACAAAAAAATGTTTCGACGTTAAACGAAACTTATTACAAAACGATAGGTAGAAACGGTAGACATTTTTTTTCCAATTTCGAAGCGTACCTGTCGCGTCATAGAATATTTCGAATTGAGTTAGCAACATGAAAAGGGTTGGGTCAGAACGGTTTTGAGATAGCCGAGGAATAACCGGTTTGACGTAGCGCATTTTTTCCCAGTCGGCGGTTTGAAAGATCGTCGCGATTTAGCGTAAAACGGTTTCTACCTCCCGAGGGCGATCGAGCGGATCGACGCTTTCCGAGCGACCGAACGAACGACCGGTTCTAGAGGACGTACGTCATCGATTTTGCGGGGGTGTTCTGTCGTCTGTTGGAAGAATGCAAAAAAAAAAAAAAAAAGAGAGAAAAAAGGAACGGGCAACGAGGAGACGATATCTAATTAATTGCCATCGCTTGTCGCGAATTTTAGTCACGGTTTATCGGCTCTATCGGTCCTCGTCACCTCTGCCATCCCTTGCTCGCCTCCCTCTATCGGCACTTTCATTTACCATCATACGCACACCTCGAAATTCATCGAGCAAAGCCTTTTTTTTCTGTTTTCGGTAAAAATGACGAATACGAGAAAACGTCGCGTGCGTTCGACGCGCGACCGATGACGTTGTTGGGAGCTACGCCGTCGAAACATTTCTCGCAAATGGTACTATCCGTTTGCACCTGCGTCCGATATTTTGCAAATGTATGCATCAAATCTATAGATACCTACATATCTACATACATATATATATATATATATATATATATATATATATATATATATGCATGTATGCATGAGTGTAAGCACGTACATCCGAATCGTTACTCGTTGTAAAAGTTGTTACTTTTTTTCGTTTCTCGTCAAAGAACGGAGGCACGCTTCACAGAGGTATCGTTTAATCGAACCAAGCATATATGGGCCTGAAATTTCGTTGGATCTTGTCGAACGTAAAACCGAGTTTGCATAGATTTAACGACGTTCTTTGAACGCGATCCTGTCCTTATTTCGATCTCATCGAAAAACCTTGACGGTTTTTAGAATTTTTTAGAAAATTCATGAGAAATTAATTTTTAATTATTTTTTTATCCTTAAGAAAAATGATAGATTCAGAAGAATAGATCTTTAAGTCCATCGGAGAAGAAAGAAGATCCGTGCTTCGTCTTTGATAGTTCAACGAGTAAAGAAAGGGGAAAGAAAAGAAAAAGCTGTTAAAGAGAAAATGGTTCGTAGGAAGGAATGCTGACGCATGAACGTCGGAGTACTTGATGGACGTCGTCTACGATCCGTCGTATAGGACGATTCGCAGCGGTAAAGAGGGCGAGGGAGAAGGAACGCCAACTCGAAGGACGTCTTTCGGAGACATTTGTTCGTTTCCCACAGGTATCACACGGATATTTCGCAAGAATGACAAGGGACCAGGACAATGGGAGGTGGTATCATCCACGTGTTATACCGCATACGTGCACGTGCGAGTTTCTTCTCTTTTACCAGACAAGTCGATTTTCAAGCTCAACAATTTGGGAAAACGTCGATCGTCGAACGCATTAGTGGTGAGAGGGATTTCGAGGTACGCGAGCTTTTTATCCTACTTTGACGATGAAAAAGATCAAGTAATAAAGCTTTATGTACTTTCTTTTCTGAAGCAAAAAAAGAGAACAAAAAAAAAAAGAAATATCGCCTAAATACGAATCACATTTTTTTCTGTTTTTTTTTTTTTTTTTTTTTCTTTTTCAATTGTACCTAAGTAACTTCTACGATTGCGGCGACAGACGCGTACTGTTTCTTTATTTAAAACGTGCCATTAAGCGCATTCGTCGTTCGCTTAATAATTCAGATCGGTTACTTTAAATAATGCATCATTATCATTCGATCCTTTCGGTAATGATCCGATTAATCAATTATTAAATGTCGTCCAATAGTAAATGTTGCGGCCACGTATTCACGCGGGATCGTCAGTCGCGTCCATTCTCCCATTCCACGTTTATCTACTCGTGCAATTTGTCATTCCGCGTACCATTTCACCGAATCAGATGGTTTTCGCGGGTAAAGGGCGGCGGCGGGGGATGGGAGGGGGGGGGGGGTAGGGGAGGGGAGTATGATACATCGTTCGATCGTTAAATCCATATTTCGCTAGTAGAACAGGACTTATAGTTATCGAACATCGTGTTTTACGCATACGTCTAATATAATGGATTGATAAAAATTGGATTGATCGATAGATAGATCGGTTTGGCAAGGAAAATTTGTTGAGTAAATATTTAAGATATATCGATTAAACGGGAGAGAGATGTACGAAATTTTTAAGAGTTCTTTTCCCAAAGGATATCCCGATACAACGCCAAGAAAATCCCTCTTCGGGATTTTGAGGAACATAGTGAAACCACGGTTTGACTTACGGTCGGGCCCGTATGCTTTCGTCGACACAAGTGATCTCACGACGCGGAAATTGAAAAATGGCCGGAAAGTTTGTCGATGAATATGCAAATGATGCATTACGATCCGAAATGTAAACTCCTCAGGGGCGATATAATAAGCATCTGAAACACTTGCCAGCGAAGATGGAAACCAGGTGTCTTGGGACAATGAAAATTTTCTCTTCAATTTTCTCAAAAAAGGAATGTCCAAATTCTAACATGAACAAATTTAAAACTGACGTACGTGTACGAGTATGTGGTTTTTTTCTTTTTTTTCTCTTTCTCTTTTTTTTCTTTTTTTTTTTTTTTTTTTTTAAATTAAATCTCGTAATAACGAATGCGTTATCGTAAAAATAATTTCTTTCTTGCGAATGGTCGAAGAAAAGTAATCGATCGTGAAAAGTAACCCGTCGGGTTTTCTCTCATACATTCGAATTGGTTTCGTCGTTCGGAAAATGCCATCCTAACGGTAAGAAAAGGGCTATGGAAAAAGGAAAAGTCATTCCCCTTTTAGCATCGGTTTTCTTAACGGAATCAAACTAAAAGTATATACCTACGTCGAGGGATAAAGGTAGAGGAAATAAAACGCGATCGGATCCGTCCTACCGTCGTGGAAAAAAGAGATGGATTAAAGGGGTCGGTGGACTTTTCGCAATATCTTTATATTCGTCCTTTTGAACAGATCGTGCTTCCTGCTATCGCTCGTACGCGTTCGCTCAGAAACGAAGCGAGCTCAGAGCTACGTAGACGTCGCTAAAGTGAGCGAACGATCAAAAGCAACGTACGTTTTTATATAAACTTTAACGTCAGCTTGTTCACGGTAGCTCGTTACACGTTAATCTTTCCGCAGCAAATACGGCTCCTTTTTTCCTCCCTTTTCTCCGCCTACTCTTCCCCTCGTTCATTCTCTCTCTCTCTCTCTCTCTCTCTCTCTCTCTCTCTCCCTTCAACACTCCCTTCCTTCTTCACCCTCTTTGCTTTCCTCTTTATATCCACGATATTAGCTACGCAAGGCGGTCGCATGGAAAAAATGCTAATTTTCGTTGCAGACCTCCCCATCACCCATGGCCCTTCTTCCTCTCGCTTCCTACTTCTCTTTCTCCTCTTTTCCTAGCAGTATCACGCGCGCGTACATACACAGCATCCTCCTTATAGTATTACGTCGTCTCTTTATGGTCGAATATCTAATACCGAGATAGGCGCTTATTTTTCCACGGTACTGAGAGAGTTGGAGAGCGAGAGAAAGAGCACGAGAGAGGGAGAGAGAGAGAGAGAGAGAGAGAGAGAGAGTAGAACCAGAAAATACGTTTATAAAAAAAAGAGGTGGAAGAAATATGGATGATAAAGAGAGAGGAATCGCTTTGCAAATAACGTGAATTTGTTCGATATTCAAGACTCTTCGAAGTTTCCGAAAGGTTACGACAAAATGAAACTTGCCGAGTTCTCGTCTCATTACACATGAATCCCATTGCTTCTCGAGATTTTTTAAGACGTCGAAGCGAAAGATCGCGATTCGTAGCAAGTTTCACGTATTTTACTATGATTAGAGAAAAAAACGTGCGAATCGGTCGATATCGTATTTATGTCCTAATATTATATACTAATAGAAATAAATTGACATTCGTTGTCTTTAAAAGTATCATAGGATTGATAGAATCGAAATTGAAGAATAGAAATTAAAACTATTAACATAATGAAAAAATTTCAAGATTGAGAAATCTTTTCTGGCTTTGAATCATCCCATAAATTAAAGCATAATTTCTAGCTTCATCCTTCCGTCCTATCTCGAAACGCCCCTTAGTTTTGCGCTCGCGTCATGTCTCAAGATTTATGCGTGCATACGTGTAATCGAGCTTAACGCGGCGAGGCTGGCCGCCATAGTTCTCTTGTAAAACAGTGTCGCGAGATGATGGACGAGCTCGTTTTGGACTTCCTCAAAGATCTTTCGTCCTTTTGCAAAAAACATCGAAAAGGACATATATAATTCGTTGTGCATATATCATGTTACGATATAATTTATAATTCAAAAACTTCTTTTCATTTTTCCTATCTTTTTTTTTGCTTTCCAATTCCACATATCCTCAGGAAATTTTCAAGCTCTCGCTCCCATTCTCTAAACGTACACGCAAGATTACACGGGAAATGTTCGAACGGCATATTCCGATCTAAGGTCCGCATTAGAAAAACAGTTTTATCCCATCTATCAACGAATTTCCTTCTACCTTCTGGGATTTTCTCCAGTGTGAGTAAATACTAAAAATGCATTATTCAACTTAAAGTTGATAACGAAGTAAAGCAAAGTTAGGCATTTCGCTTAACCGCTGACTGAGTCGTATTGCCCCTTTTGTAAGCGACTTAACAAAGTTTTCACAAACTCTCTATCCCTTCCGTATTCTTTCTTTGAGCGACAGAAAGAAAAAGAAAAAAAAAAATCTCACGCGTAACAACGAATATTTTTACGCAGATCGTTTCTATTATAACGTGTTACCTTTTTACCTACCTCGTTGAATATCTTCGGAGCACTGAAGCGTTGACAAGATGAACACCGATTGTATAAGGCTCGACGTGACCGAGCACTTTTAAACAAGTATACGAAGGAAAAATTTACTTTGGAAAGGACGCGTTAATTTAAAGGATAATAATACTGTGGACGTATTAACGGGCGCTTGAAGTACGACGATGGATCACTGAAACAGAGAATAATAATATCGTTATTAAAATTTTGTTTGCGATGTCGTAAGTTTCGTCTAAAAATTTTAAAAAGGAAACAAACGCAGCAGTTCGACAAGGAAGAATATATTTATTCATTTTATCGAAATACAAACGTCTATCAATAAACTAGCATTTTCTGTGATAAAAGAATAATGGAACATGGTAAGTTAGGTCGAACCGATAACAGCGAAAGAAAATGTCGAGTTTCTTGGCAACGCGGCATTGTCTTGATTTCCTGGCATTCCTTTGGCGAAATGACACGAAGGAATATAATAAAATCTTTAAGGAAAAGGGCATTCCTACCTCTCTTTATCTCTCTCTCTCTCTCTCTCTCTCTCTCTCTCTCTCTTTTTTGTGTACCTTTGAGATCAGACGGTTGCGTTCGCAAAGATATCTCGTGAGATGAAACGCGTAGAAAGGGAGAAAAGACACAGGGCGTACTTCGAACAAGGAACGTCGTGGCCGTGCACGAAAATTGATAAATTCTGATGAAATTTTTGCGAAGAAACTTGCAATAACTGACGAAGCAACGAATGAATTTTCTATGGCACTAGTAGCGAGAGGAAAAAGATGTGAGCACGAAGGCTTATCTTTTGAAACTTCGAAATCCTCCCACGTGTAGAATACACGTAGGAGGGTTTTTTTTTTTTTTTATTTTACTACGACGTAGAATTCCTCCTTGAGTCGAATTACGCTTTCAACGTCGAATTTCTCTCTATCGCGTGAAAATTGCACATTAGAATGTAACTTATTGACGTTCTATATTAAAATTCGATTTTTCCAATTGATTTGAATTCGAAACTTTAAATGAAGTATCAGAGGAGAATGATAGATGATTTTCTTCGAAAATTCTTAGTTCCATTTATTTGTATTTATTTATTATGTTCTCATACAAATCCTAGATTCTGGTAGACAGAGTTTTGTGTGTGCCTCCAGCTTTACGAGCATACACCAAACAATTTTGAAAAGGGCGAAACAATATCCCTCATCCCGAGCATCTTCAGCTTCCGAGACAACATCCATCTGGGTTTAGAGTTTCGAGGAAAGAAGTCTCAAGATTTGTTTGCGTTGACGTCTATGTGCTAGAAAGTGGATCGTCTAAAAGAAAAAAAGGACATGAGAAAGAAACGAAGAAAAGAGAAAAGAACAGGCATAGGTAAAAGGATAGAATTGAAATGGGCCATTCGTGAATATTTCAAATCGGTGAGAAGGAGGAAGGAACGGGAGGATATTTTTCGAGGCGCCTTCGTAATTGGCCAGTTGAATCATTGATTAGCTAGCAGACAGACGGCTTATGCTCGCTTCCCCATAACCACTCACCCCTTTTTTCGTTTCCCCTCGTCGCCTTCTTCGGAATCGTAGAACGAAGGATAAGATCCAATGCAGCCTAAGATATTACTTGGCGAGATTAAAATTTGCCTGGAAGAGAGAGAGAGAGAGAGAGAGAGAGAGAGAGAGAGAGAGCTGCTTTCCTAATAATGCAGAAATTTAATTAGTCCCATGGACGACGTGTTTTCTCACTTTCGCCACTTTCGAAGAACGCCTTGTCCGTCGCGAAGAAAAACGGAGGGTAGCGAGGACGGGGCCGGAGATCGTTCCTCGAGCGATTTAATCTTGTCCGTTTATAAATTCGAAATCAGCTTGGATAGTATTTTGATCCTAATCTCTCGTAGAAAGTCGATTGCTTTGGAATCGTAATGATATTATTTCGAAACGTAGCAAAGAGAAAGAGAGGAAGAGAGAGAGAGAGAGAGAGAGAGAGAGAGAGAGAGGAAAAAACATAAAGGTGCAGCTGGATAGAATCTCCAAGAGGTTTCTAAGGAGCGTCCACGGAATGATCGAGCGATGTAAAGAAATAGAAAAAAGTAAGGAAGAAGATCAGGGTTGAAAAAAGGAAGAAAGGAAGGAGGAGGATAGAAAAGATATATACTCGAGCGAATTACCGAGAACCATCGACGAAGAATCGGGCAACTCATTGACTCGACGTCGACATAAACGTAGCCTCCAAAAACGTCTACGCAGCTAAGAAAGAGAGAATACGCGACGGTTTCGACGTACATTTTCCCTTCTCTACGGCAAAACCTTTTTCCTTCGTTTCTCGCACCATAAAGGTCCACAGCTTTCTATCGATCCCGTAGTACCACGAAGTGAAACTTGTTTCCGACAGGATGGAAATTTCATTTGCCGCACACGTCCCCATCGGGAGACATAAGACGCGTCATCCTTCGAATCTGGATCAGATCGGACCGATAGTCATCCCTAAGCGTGATCGTACATACGTCTAAGAAAATCGTCGACTTTCGTACCGCAAATCGTTTTAGGCCAATTTCCTCAATCCCACATTTTCATTTGGACGTTTCATTTAATTTTCTCCCACTATCTTTCTTCGCCCTCCACCATCGCTCTTCCACCATCCTCCACTTTTTACCGATCAAACCGTAGAAGCGATAAATAATTTCCTCACCGTACATCGTACCTCCTCCTCCCCTACGATTCTCCCTTTATTAACGAGAAGGTCAATTATCGCTAACGAGCCACGTACTTACCTTCTCCTCCGCACGTTCTTCGTCCCTTGCTTCTTACTTTTTGCAACGGTCAGAATTTTCGTACAATTTCATCACTTTTTTCCTTGCTTGTTTCCGCGGCGACCATAGATCATTTTTCATCGTCGTTGCTCGATCACAGATGCGGCCGCATCGATTATAAAATCGTGATGGCCTCTATCGAATCGGTTTGTCGATCTCTCTTCGTCGTTACAAAATTTAACGTGCATTAATCTCTCGCATCTTTACGATTAATCTTTCGGTTTTAGTAACCATTAATTTTACCATTAAACGATCGTACGTTATCGAATGGCGATTATGACGTTGGTTCGAATATAAGAACGTATTTTTCAAAATAGAGAAGAGAAGTAAATTTTACGTTGTTACTCTTGTTTACAAAGCAGTTAAAATTCATTCATTTAAAGCGAACTCCATTTGTCCTTAGAGCCAAGACTCTTCTCTGGCTACGATTTTCCTTATATATTGCTCGAGCCAATCCTTCAAGTAAGCTTTCAACCTTTTAAACTGTTTATTATTATAGAATCTTACGGGGGATTCACTTTGAAGTTATTCATTGGATTTTTACGAACGCGATGGAAGCTAGCGATCAAAGCTAATTGCCTTTACTGTCTTCGTTTAACGCTTTCTTCTTTCTTTATTTTTTACTTCCTTTTTGGCGCCTTTGAAAAAAACGTTCAAATGCACGTACTATATCGTTTTTTGAAATTCCAGTGAAGCTTCTAAGCGAATCGAACGAACCAATGATGAATTTACTCTTTCGTTCGTCGTTTATGGCAAATGTTTTAAGACTGTTACGAACGCATTTAACGTCTCGTATACGTTTCGTAACTAGTCTATTCGGTAGAAAGCAAGGAATAAGAGGGAAAATGGCAAGGAGAAAGACAGTATGAGAGAGTAGACGTGCCGTTACGGCTGAATATCTCAGTCGTCAAGTGTCAAATTAGTCGGCTGTCTGTGTCAAATTGTGTAGCACGATACTAATGGCACAGTAACATTGGATGAATAATTCAAAGGTCCTACTAATTCCATGATACCGACAATTCGCTCCGGTAAGCATCAACTAGCCGTGTTGAAACTCGAGAGGAACGCGAGCGTCCTTGTCTCCTGAGCATTACTGATTTCGTCCTCATTCCATTTATATACATACATACATACGTGTGTGTATATATATATATATATATATATATATATATATATATAATCATGTGTGCGTGTGTACATATCTAGAACAGTCTAGAACGATGTAACAGAATTCGGAAATTTATGTCCTATTTATCGATCGTATTTACTAACGGGGACAGGAGAAAGTATTTTGGAATTAACATTCAGTACAGAAATTTCACTGTTTCATGATTTCTTCATCTTATATCAGTAATCACAAGTTGTATGTCCTTTTTTTCGTCTTCGAGCAAAAGATGACTCGTCTAATTGGATATCGAAGACGTAGTAATGAAAAAGGTTGATACGACGGTGCGATCGAAGGATAACGACCGATAATTAAAGGAAATGGATACGTCGAGCGAAGGAGAAGCGAAGAAGAAAAAGATTCCAAGTTCGGAAAGTTGAAAGGGCCAAGAGAAAAGCAATGGCTAGTTAACTGCAGTTATTTTCATTTAGTGTTACCGAAGAATACACTTTGTCGTTCGATTCCTGTCTCTTACGTAATTCTCTCGGACTAATTAAACCGATTCCACTCGTACGACTCGACTAGGATGAGATACGGTTCGGACAAACGAAGGGTTCAAGTGATTGATGAAAATAAAAATCAATTGCCTTGAAAGCCTTATGAATGAATCTCGGATTCGTTGCACTTCAGTATTCTCGATTCGTTCTATTAAAAGCGTTTTTCCTTTAATTCATTATTGTCCTTCATAAATAAGAAACAATTATATAAAATTAATTACTTTTGATAAATGCAATCGATTAAATTATTAAATAGCATTGACTAATTATATATCTTGTGTCTTCTTAAATCATTATTGAAAATTATATAGAGTTATTTGAATCTAATTGAATGAAGTTGTACAAGAGATTTTCCATTGGAACATCGACTAACGATTGCATCCATCAAAATTACTATGGCTTTAAAAGCTTAACGCGCGTGTAGCATTGTCTCTCGTCGCCGCCAGATACGGCATATACGAGAGTTAATTACTGCAGAGAAATTGCGAGAATTCCGATATTATGGCAAAGCATCTATGCTTTCACCCCTTCCCTACGACTTCCCATATTCCTTGCATTCTATCCTTATGTCTTGAATTCCATTAGATTTGATCAAGAATGAGACATTTCCGATAGATTCCCTGGCTCGTTATTAATTATATTTTTTTCTTAATATCATCGACACTTATAAATATACAATTGCAGTTTTCAGTTTCTCTATCGAATCGTATATATTAGCGCGCATTTAAAATGCCTAGAGCATTAAATGTTACGACGACGATAGAAAGCGCAACGATGTAAACAATAATTATATTATCTAACACTTGGTACATTCAGTATGAATCGAATTATAAAATTTGGTGGACCTTTTTCGTCGTTTTAAAAGCCATTCCGTCGGGTGCATTAAAATAATGCGTTGCTATATGAAATCGAAGTATCGTTAAATAACGAGAATTCATTCGTTTTACGTTTTCACCACGGTACAGGGCGAACGTGGTACATTTAGCGCGAGAGCGACTCGAAACTTCATAGGTAATTATATCGTTGCGCGGGATACGGCGCATAAAACAGGACGTAATTTTATTCCGGGGAGAAGTGATTAACGTGCACTGACGTGCGTAATCGACATCATTTTCCGAGGTAACCGCGCATAATGTCGCGAAGCGATTTGTACAAATTTAATTTCGTATAGAACGAAAATGCGGAGTGGAGAATGCCTGCGAGAACTCGCTCGAAGCTTTTTGACGAAGAGCAAGAAGGCGTTGCCGGGTGAGAGCAACGGTTTCGAGGGTGAGTTTCGTGAAAATGTGAGATCGGAGAGTTTGGAACCGTAACCGAACTTCCTTACGGACGCTTTCGAAAGAACATTTTCTCACGTGACAGAAAAGGAAAGAACGTTTAACGTTTTACCCCAATAACTATTTCCACATCGGCGAACGTTCCGTATGGCCAGCCGCGATGCTTTTTCGATTGCGAATGACTTTGCGCTTTCTACCAGACGAAGACGAATTATCCACGAGAGGTCGTAGATTCCAATTGGAATCACGTATCTCGTTTCTGAACGTACCTTGTCACGGACAACCGGTGGCTTTTCTTCTATCGTTATTTTCTTCTCTCTTGCCGTCGAACTTTAACCTTATGGCGTCTCTTTTGTTAACGACGAAGACTCGAATAATTTAGACAAGGGCGAGGATGGCGCAAACGACAAGAGTAGGAGAGGACAAGACCGACGACGTTCGTATTTACTCGCTCACTGCCCGACAACGTACCGTTACTTTCCAACACGGCGACAAATTTTGAGACACGGCCACCGAAAGCAAAACGTTGACCGGACTAAGTCATATCAAAAAAGGCAAAGGGGAAGAAAAGTAAAGGGAGGAAAAAAAAAGGGAAGGAAGAAGGACACAAAATAAAAATGTCACTTGAAGCGATTTTGTCACATGGCTTTTGGCCCGTTTAACGCCGAACGATATTTACCGAGTGGTGTCCCATGGTAACGCACATTCTTTATCGATCTCTCTTGGCTCGAACCCGCTGAACTCGTTCATTCGTCGAACCGTTACTATCGATCCTACCGATTTTCTTTTCGTGAGATCCTGATAGAGCTAAGAAATACTCGCTTCGAATCATTTCGTTTTTCATGTAGATCGAGCGAATTAAAAAGCCACGCACATATCCCATTTCGTATAAAGAAACTTCTTATCGCCGCGTCTACGAGGCTTTAAACGTCGTCGAATGACTTACTGCTGCACTTAAGTTGCAAGAAAATGAAACAATTTTAATCCATTGCGAGTTCTGATAAATTTTTCCAATTCCTTTTTCAATGTACCTCGTCCGGCCGGCCTCGTGTAAAGATTCCTTTTTAAAGTCGAATATATCGTTATCCATAAAGACATTAGCATTACGTACACTTCCGTTTCGCCGGACGATTAACTTCAATGCGCGACCTATATATATATATATTGCACTTACTTTTATAATATTATTTACTCGTGTCACGTAGCCTCGACCCTTTCCAGGTTTCCCTCTATAAGTAGAAGGAGGCTCTTTCGCGAAATTTCTAAATGACTATATTAAAGGGACTGCCTTGTAACGCGTAGAGAAAACGATTTTTGTTTTTTCTTTTTTTTTATTATATCATACGACGGATAAGTATTTAACGATAGTAAGGAAAATGAAAAAAATCTGATGGTCGTTTGTACTTAGGAAAGAGTAAGAATCTAACGGATGAAAACGATATTTTTTTTTCCCTCTCAGAGAGAAAATAAAAGCACTCGATTGAGTGGTTTACATCTTTTCCCTTTAAAGCATTCCATGGAAAATATTTGTCTCATCAGAGACTTGGGGAAAAAAAAAAAAAAAAGAAAATAAACGAAAGAGAAGATCGACTATTAAAATGAGTCGTGTTTAATCAATTCGGCGTACTTTCACGGACGATTTGTATAGTGTTGTATTAGCGAGAGAGGGTAAGAAGAAAGAATGAAAGGGTCGAATGTCGACACGCTATTGCACGCTAACGGTCATGTAATTCGAAGACTCAGCGCATAAGGTCGTAATTGTAGCGGATCCTACGTGTGCGTTTACGAGGTCCACCTCGTTAGGACGTCCCTGAGCATAAAATTCTCTCATTACAGCCAGGTTTATCGTGTACAGAAGGAGTAATCTGGAATACATGGAAGAAAGGGTCGATGAGGAGAAGACAATAGAATTCCTGTGGGATGAAAAATGAATGAAGAAAAAAAGAAAAAGTGGGCGGGGGGGTGTCATGGAGATCGGTAGAAAGTCGATTTAACTAGGTCAATATCGTCGCGCGCTTACATGAAAGCCGATATTCTCGAATGACTTTACATTTTCCAAGAATGGTACGAACGGTACCGGCAGAAAACGATTCCTATCCGTGGAAGAACGCGTTAGAACGAGAGCTATACGTATCCTTCGAATTGCCGCTCGTATATTCTCTCTTCTTCTCTCTCTCTCTCTCTCTCTCTCTCTCTCTCTCTCTCTCTCTCTCTCTCTCTCTCCTATTGCTTCCGGCTTTTTACATTCCCCAGGGTAACGCTAAAGATACCTGGTATAGATGTTATCCGAAACGCGTATATGCAGGCCAGGGAAGCGTCAGATTTCATTAACGTTGTAGTTATACCGAGTATCTAAGCGCACGATCGTACGCGGGCTAATTAATCGAAAAGAGAAAACCCGAGAAGAACAAGGCCCTAATGGCGAGACCCCTTTTCGAAATATCTACAGCGTTTAATTTCTCTCGTCGTTTAATAAAGAGGACGATTTAATGGAAATCTATGCGTTTTGAAGAGCCTATTGTATTATAGGTTTCGTTTTATGTTTCCGGGAAATATACGAAATTTTCATTTTACGTTATATCGATTCGGTATTACGATTCGCGATCGATACGACCTCGATCGCGTATCGATACTTTTATCGACGTCAATAGTCCGCTTATTCGGACGATCATAACGATAGCACGTTCTATTCACCGGGTATGTTCATTGTCCTACGCATAACGTACTCCCAGCATTATATATCGTTATAACGTTATATAATTAATTAACCCTGTAGAAGAATATGCATTTCTACAATATCCAATTTGTATACTGATAGGAGAGCGAGCGATACGAGATCATCGTCATTAGTATCGGATCGCATAGTGCAGCTTGTAAATCGATCGAGTCTGTCACGAATCAAAGCCTTTGCGTTATCCTGTAAATTCATGACAATACCATAACGTAACTTCCGCAGCATGCCCTGCGTTAAAATTTTATACACCGTATAGCATTTTATCGACGAATTCGTGCGCTGTGTAAAACGCATCATGTTTTTCCCCGGGAAAAAATTCATGTGTAAAGATACGCGAGGAAAATCCAATAACGTTATACTTCAATCAAATTATCACACGATAATGATATGCCATCCAATTAAACGTCTAACGAAGCTTGCCACGAATTTCGTTCGAATATCGTCGAGTTTCGTTTTAATATGGTAGTAGGAATTCATGTAAAATACAATAGAGAAAATTTATTCTATTGTATTTATTACAAGAGTTCATACACAATTACTGGTATTGCATTAAATCTAGAAAAGCGTTCAAAATATATACCGATGGATCGAATTACGATTTATAAAAGTTCAATGAGAATCGTTAAAATCGTGATAACTTTTAATTTATTAAACGAACCTAGGAATAACGTAGAATATATGTATTTTAACGATATATTTTTAAATATTATAAAACGATAGTTCCCGTTTTATTTCCAAGTATAAACGGAGAAGTTCGATACCGACTTTAAAGTCGGTAACCATTTGCCTTCGTTGCTTCGGAGAACTTTCATCGTTCGTCGGAAGAGATTCGTGTTTGTAGGCAGACACGTTAAGCCGTGGTTAAGCGCCCACCTCTCTTCCCTAGTCAGCTAAGTCTTCGTTAGCTCTTCTTAGTCAGCTTAAAAGACATTCCAAACCGCTACATGCGCTTGCGGAATTAACGTTCATGTTGGGTTACTTAATTAAACGAAATTAAATGAAAACGAGAAATGATAAAACTTTTCAAGGAAGCTCGGCTACCGATTATATTTCGATAAAATTAAATTTTCCTAATCGATCGCCGGGCACGCCGACGTCTATCAAAGAATTTTCCAAAATATTCCAAAGTTATCGATCGAGAAAAACTATCGTTGTAATTGACTTGGATTTTTCTTCAGAAAAACGAAGCTTAATTTATTTCTATACCCTTTATTTCTATATATATATATATATATATATATATATATATATATATATATATATTCGTTATATATCAGTCTCCTTTGTCTCTTGGAACGTTCATGCGGCATAACAGCATCATACGCGTATCCACGGAGAGTAAGCAGTCTGATACAGCGGCAATCGAACAAGGGTAGTAGGCAATCTATACGTGTTCATAGCGAGATGCATGCAAAACCCAATCCTGGTGCATAACCAATACCGCCAGTATGCAGGTGATTAACGGCGTACTGTCCGCGTAATAAGACGCACTACGTCATTGCGTATAACGCCGGCTGTATATCTTACGCACGACGAAGGGATCGTAGTAATCTAATTTCTAAAGTCCTTTGGTCTTAATTGATCCTATATCGAGTTAATATATTCCAAGGAACGCCGTAAATACATTCGAACGGAATTATATGATAGGATCGTTTAATGATACAATTAAAGATATTCTTTATATACAATATATTCGGAATTAATAAGAGATATAAAACATCGCTTGGCGAAAAAGACAATGTCAACCGAGCCGGTACAACGGATAGATCATATTCGACAAATATAGGGAGAGAGTCGATAAAAATAGAAATCGAGTAGCGATACCGCGAAAGTCGATAATCCTCGAAGCTGGATTTATGCCTCGTAAGCCGGCGACAGAACAAAAACGTTTATCATCGTTGCCGGACTATAGGAAACGTTACGGTTGAGAAGTAATTGGTAGTAGAAACAGTGATACATTGGTAACGTCACGCGTTCTCTCGATTCTGCACGACGTAACCTATAGGTATTCGAGAGTATCTGCTTGGAGGAGTACTTAAAATTTACGTCCTTACTAGTCACGTGGTAGTTTTACGACTTAACTTTTAGGATTAGATTAGGCGCGCTGCGTACATCTATGTAACTAACGTGCGAATAGAAAGCGACTGAATCGATGGAACATCCATGACATGGATGTAAAAGGATAAACTCGAAGGGATGCCACGGAACCAATGCCGCGCAACCAGTTGTGTTCGGCTGACCGAACAACGGATAATGTTCTTTTCTTTCTCGGCAAAAAAGAAAAAAAAACGTGTCAAGCAAAGAACAAGTAATTTCTCGAATCCTGTCGAGGCTACGAGAAAGAAAATAACGATCGCAATTAAATAAATAAGTCCTTACACGTTTTACGTATGATGTATTTCGACAAGCTCGTTATAAAATTTAACTTTTGTTTTTGGAATCATTAGGAAGACGACGATACCATGAATAAATTTTCAAAGTCGATCGTAAATCCGAAGCTTCGTTGTCTCACGAACTACGGTAGGAACGACTAGTTTGAAATAAGACTCTTTTGTACGCTTAAAGGGTTGACGAATAGCTCGACGTTAAAGAGGTTCTACGGTCTCTCGACGAGAGAAACACGAGAGAAAACGAAAAGAAGGAAAGCAGGGGAAAAGAGAAAAAGACATGATCTTTAACGCGAACTGAAAGACGAGAAAGAGGAGAGTCCAAGAGTTTCCGAGGGCCAGAGAAACGAAAAGCGAGGGATATAGAGACAGATAGAGATAGAGAGAGAAAAGGCTGGCAGAAAAAGTAGGAGCGAGAAAACGGATCATAAAATATTTCGCATCTACGAGTACGAGTATCATTTCGACGGAGAACTGCCAAAGCGAAAGAACGACCGGCCAGTCGAAGCGCACCCCGCAAAAGGGGTGGAACGACGTGCTGGAAGGGAGGAGGACCACGACGAGGGTGAAATAACGGTTAAATAAGTAAGGGCCAGCGTAGCATGGCTATAGAGCGAACTATCCAGAAAGTGGAAACAGGATGAGACAGCGGCGACTCTTTGCTACTCCACTCCGACAGAATTGACAACCACCCTCCATCATTGATAGGACACCTTGCAGGGAAAACGTCAGAAACGTCTGGTGAATAAGACAAGGGGGCGGTACGTCATTTTTGAAAAGCGCTACTCTCGTGCTCGCTTCTCGCTCGTTGCACGCATACACGTCGATCTAGATGAAACAAATTTTACGCTCTCCTATCGAAGAATCGACGGTAGGACGTCTGTGAATTTTGCGATATTTACGAGTAACAGTTCGTAAATATTTTTTCTTCTTTTCTTTTTTTTCTTTTTTTTTTTTCTTTTTTTTTTTTGTTTCAATCGACAAATTTGTATTCAATTGACAAAAATTGTTACTGTTATTTGCGAGTATAAGAGAAGTGACAAGATTGCAGGCACCGAACCAAACGTTCTATTTCTCCGCAATGCAGTCTTACATGCGGCAGGTTTGTCCTAAACTTACGCATAAAAAACGATTGTTATATTCATTTAATTCGACCGATTGCCCGTATATAATTTTCCATATAACGGCGATCGTTGCTTTGTTCGCGTTTGCTTTATGTCATAGTGAATCTTCCTTTAGAAAGTTTAATCACAGCGCGTGTCGTTGCGTAACGATTTTATACTATGTAAATAACGAAGAGGACTACATTAGTAAGAGTAAATATTTTTTCGATGATAATCGATCCGGTTAGAATGTCGTGAAAAAAGATTTATAGCGTTTTTAGTTGGACAGAAGGCTGAAAGCGATATCTAGAGGGAAATGCATTGGCTAAAAGAAAAAAAAAAAAAAAAAAAGAATTCCAAGTAGATACGAACGTATACTTACTACTTTGACGATATTAGATCTTTTGCCGTAGGTTTTCTGATAGAGAAGAAATCGGTGTGATAAGACGGTTGCGGTGCATCAAAGGAAAACGTTCACTGGTCCTTTAAATCCACAGGGACAACGTGCGGTTCCACGATTCCAAGTAGCATACGCGTAGCTATATAAGGAGAAAACAAATCCGCATAGGCATAAGGGGATATACGTCGCGTCGATCGAGAAAATCACGTCGTTTGACGCTCTCCTTCGATCGTTTCTCCATCAAACTCGATATTCGACTTTGATCCAATTTTCTACGACGTTTCTCTCTTCCTTCAAAGTCTACAAAGCGAAATGCTCGGTGAGGTGTCGTTGATGAGTAAATTTCGATGAATGAAAAAGGATAAAAAGAAAAGGCACTCGAGCGAATTAAAACTATAAATTATCCTTACGGCGTTCGTTCGATAGAACGATAAATCAAAACGCGTACGCGTACGCGGTCATAGAAAAGATTTTTTTTTTCATTTCCAATAATTTCATCTCTCTGCCTTCGAAACGGTATTGGTAGATTGTTGAAAAATTTTCTCTCTCGCTCTCCCTCTCTTGGAATCTTTCTCTTCGTGCCTTAAGGAACCCGAGTACGAGATAATAGGTACGGTAATAGGTGCGGGAGTTGGAAAAATTTCGAGGAGCAGCCTCGTGAATTTTTCTATCGATTTAAAACAAAAAAGAACCTTGTAAAGAACTTGAGAAAGGGAAAGAAAATGGTGTACCTGTATAGAAAGAAAAAAAGAGAAAACATATATATATAGAAAGAGAGGGAAGGAGGGAGGGAGAGAAAGTAAAAAAAAGAACAAAACGCGTGAAAAAGATCGGCGACGCGTAGTTCTTGCGAAAGCCAATTTAAAAGGGGTGTGGTGAGAGTTAGGGGTGAGGATGAACGCATTCCTGGTCCGTCATAAATTCGTATGTGGCGCCCCGTCGATTGAAATCGCGCTCACGTCTCGCAATGCATTATAATGCATTTTCTACGTTGCAGGACGTGACAGTTGTTACGGTTCGATTGATTTGTCGCCGTGTATGGTGGGACGTACGAGTACGTGTATCGAGACGCGATGTATGTAGATACCATCGTCTGTTATATGTACGTGTACGTACTACACATCTATGTTTGTATCTACGTGAGAGCGAGGACGCGAACATTTTCGCGTCGCGTTATATGTTCTGCCGATTGAATAAATTTTCCACGATAATCCAAGGGACAGACTCCGTCTTGACGCTTGGCACGTTGAATCTCCGTATTCTAGAGACGACGAACTCTCGAATTCGAGACATCGTTTGAACTGTAAAATTATCCTTCAACGCGTAGCTCAAACGTTGATTCATTTCTAATCAATGCTCTTTTTCTTTCTGTTTTAGAAAGCTCGCGCAAAGAGAAATTTCATTAACGAAGCTCTCGCATAAAGCTTCAATGTAAAATCGTATCTTCCTTTATCCTTCGAAAACACTTGATTCGCAACGATTCTCCGAGCTATCTCGCAGTAATTTAGCAAAGTTTAGTGCGTCTGCCTGACTACACACACACTTATTTACGTGTATATATATATATATTTATATATATGCACATATATATGGGTACATATACGTATTAATCTACAAACATATTCGGACGCATTTGTTTGACAGTAACTCATTTCCTTTGCACATTAGACTCTGATTTGGACAAGATCGTCTCGTCATCGTTGTCTCTGTAGCAGTCTCTTAAAGGTGTAAAGAATCGTTTGAGTCGTCGTACAAGTAAAATTACTTTCGTAACAGGCACAGTATCGATTCGACGCTCGCTAGCGATTCAACTCCCTCGAAAATCTTGCGTCTTGTACGAGTTCTAAAGGGAAAGGAATACGTTTCTATACAATGACGAACGCCCGTTGGAACGTCCGATGTATAACGAAGTCGTGGAGAAAGAGCACTTCGTTGTCCATTTGCGACGAGTGCCTAACATAAGAAAGGGAAGGAAAGTCGGAGAGCAAGACGAAGTGCCGACAAAAAACTTTAGCTCTAAAGGAAGAAAGGAGCCGTCGTAAAAAAAAAAAAAAAGAAAGAAAAAAAAAAGAAAGAAAGAGAAAAGGAAAAAAGAAAAAAAAAAGGAAAGAAAAGGAGAAGCAAAAGGAAGGAAACATCTCGATGGAGGTTCCAACGAAGGAAAAGTCACATTCCCTTCAGCGCAAACATTACGTCGATATGACGGAAAAAAGACACTGCCTTCCTTTACGACGGCCTTTTCCTTGGCTGTACTCGAAGAAAGAGGAGACGACGACGACGACGACGACGACGACGACGACGACAGCCTTTTCCGTCTGGCTCGTATCGCTGTTTACTTTACCTTTCGCGTCCCACGATAACGAGATATTTTCGCCGTACGAACGTAATAGAAATAAAGAGTGGTTATTGAAATTCTTCGAGAAAGCCTTCACGCTCTGTCGTTCTCTCTCTTTTAGCACCGAGCAACCATTCTTCTGTCCAACCGCAAGCTCTCTCCATCGAGATTGAGACGCCACGGTATTTTCTTGCGAGTGAGTTACATAAGAATGTCTTTCTCTTTGACCCTCTTCTTACCCTACGGGCAACATTTCTTACTTTTAGCTCGGAGAACGTCACATCGATGAAGTACGATTGAATACTTTCATTTGTCGGTACGAGTTCGGCGAAAGAGAAGACAAACTGGATCTATTGCTTTTGATCGAAACATCGGATCTCGCTAGAATATGTAAGCTGTACTCGAGAGATCTCCTGCATCGTTTATCCATTTCCCTTTAAAACAAAGTCACCGCTTTACTCGCGAATCTCCTAGATATTTATTAAAGAAAGAAAATGAGTCCCAGATCGATGGCTAAAGGAAAAGAAAAGTTCTTTTGGTATTCTCGAAGAGGAAAGAAAGAGAGAACGCTCAGAGGGAAGGCAGGTAAAAAGTGAGGAGAATAACCGACGGAGAAGAAGCGAGGCGCAATCTACCGAGATAAAAGGTAATTCCGATTATTAATGATACTATTCCTTTCGAGCGTAAAGAATTCCGCGAGAGGATTCCGCGTTTCGCTCGATATCTTTCGGGATTAATAATGCAAGGGAACGAAGACGTAATAAATCTCGACCGGTCGAGCTACGCCTGAGAATGCCACTTCAGCCTCTCTAATATTTCGAATTTAGGTACGTTCGGCCAACAGAAAGAAATTCTACTTGTGAGAATTTCCTCGACTCGAATCGCCTGCACAGGAATGTTCGCGATCATTCGTTCTATCGACGAGTCCTTTCGCGAAGTTACTCTCAAACATATTCCGTAAACGTTCGAGGTTTATCGATTTCTCATTCGCCCTTGCGAACTTGCCTAGATATATGTTTATGTATCCATGTACCAAACGTAGACGCGACATATACCTATGTATCTACGTAAAAGCTTACGTGCACGTATGCTTCTCGATGGAACGGATAGGAACAATTCGTTTCTATAAAATTCAAAGACAAGCAACGCGCATTCGTACCAGAATTTCGTCGTATCTCTGGAAAAATATTGGCCCGATTGAAAAGTTATTACATATTTGTTTTCTATCGAACACCTTTTTTATTTCATTTTTATTACATTTAATGGGAGGCGCGGGAGGCATCGACAAACGCTACGATTCCGCGGCACCGTTTTCAACGATATCGAATATCGGCGAGTGACCAGCGAGATACGCCTCCAACCGTGATCACTTAATAATTTGGAGTTCCGAAACTTTATATTCCCGTTTACGTGCGATTTTTCCAAAAGCTCTCTTGCGCCGATCGCGTTTCTGCGCGACGCTTGAAATTAAACGGCAAAACTATTGCAGCGTTTACTGTATAGTTTCTTTTTCTATTTTTCCCATTTTTTTTTTTGTTTTTCCTTTTTTCTCTTTTTTTTTTTTTCGGAAAGCGAAAGTAAAAAAAAAAAAAAAAAAAAAAAAAGAAGAAAAAAAAAAAGAAAAAAGATGTAGCAACGTCGTTGCTGCGATCTCCGAGAGGTTCGACGTGTCAGCGACGCGTTGTCTCTATGAAGTCTCCCACGGTGTAATTAAAAAAAAAAGAAGAAAGAAATCCATTAAATCGCGCGAATCGCGCTCAAACGAACCTTTGTCCCTCGGAATGGGAGGCGCGAACGAGCTTACGCCGGCCGCGCTGCTAGAAGAGATCTTCGTCCGTCTCGCTTCATTAGTCGATGAAAACGCGCGTTGAGCTTTAATTAACGACGGACTTCGACCCTGTCATCCGATTGGACGTAGGAGAGAATTCGTTGTAGCGTGACCGTTATGCCATTCTTCTATCTCTATCCTTTTCTTTTTCATCCTCACGCTTTCTCTTCTCTTTCTCTCTCTTTCATTTACACACACCCACACAGTTTCACTTGCTTCTCCTGCGCTCGCGACAGGCTTCAACGAGGCGTTAACAAAGCGATCGATTTTACTTCAACTACGGCAGTTAAATTTGCTCGATGGAACGTTGCAGCACACACGCATTCTCGTCTCCATGTGTGGTACAATCGTACATTAGACATACGAAACGTACATACAAAGAGGAAAAGGGATCAGAGGGATATTGAGAAACAGAGAGAGAGAGAGAGGGAGAGAAAGAGGAGACATAGCGTAGTCTGCAAATCAGATTCTAAAAAATAGTTCACCATTCGTTCTCCTGGAGATGCGCGTTATGTTCAATTACGTTCTGTCAATCATCCATTCTGTTCTATCTCTCACTCTCGCCGCAAGATATCGTCGTATCGAATAAACCAAGAGAGATTCGTCCTATCGACTTTACTGGCGTAAGAAAGCGTCTCTTGGCGTACAATGCCATGTCCCATCCCAAGTAATACGAGAACATCGTTCTCTCAATGTACTATGGATATTCGAAAATTAGATCGTAAAGGAATTTTTTTCTCTTTTTAAATCGAGATTAAATCTTTCGTCGTTATATAGTTTTAATCTTCGAACGGCGTCGATTGATCTTTTCTAGATAAGAGTTAAAAGTTATCGTTCAACATGAGTAATTTTATATGTGTTACGAGAGAAGATAAAGCGAACGCAGAACTTTTAATTCTCTTCTTTATTCCATTGAATTTTATTGAAAAGGTAGCAGCGAATTTCTCTCTATATGATCGTTTCTCGGCATCGTTATTCAGATAGCACTGGGATGTCATCGGGATTAGAAATTCCTATTGGTTTTTGTCTTATATCCCATGGTTGCCTGGGTACTACTTACGCATAGTAAAGATCCATGGAAAACAGTTTGGTACCTTTCAAAAATAATTCATCTTTCGTACTTTTTCAAATGAAAAATTTTGAAGGATAAAATCAATATCGACGTATCCTAGCAACGATTTGTTGGCAACCAGCGACATTTTAAAGCTCGTTACGTTTCTATGGGAAGAGAAGGGGAAAAGTAATTTGCCGGCACTCTTTTGTTCCTTTTTGCTACATTTTATTTTCAAATATATATTATTACATGCTCCTCTTACATTTTCGATATTTGAACAATTCCATAGATATTTATCTTTATAGCGCTTTCATCCGCTTGGCAGTTTGAAAATCCCGAAAAATGTGATCGGAAAATCGGCACATTAAACTCGTTCGATAAAAATTATATTCGAGGAGCATCAATATCTGAGCGTTAACCAAACGAAAACGTTCAAAACAATTTTATAGAGGAATTTATTACATTCCGCGATCATTACTGTGAGTATTATCTCAAAAATATATGCACGTACTCGTATACCTATGTTTTTATTTTCAATATGAACACGTATCTACATAAAACATTAACTTTCAAGTGTCCTCTGTTTCCATTAGATCACGTGGAGATATAAACATATATATATGTGTGTGCGTATATACACGTACGATATCGATCTAATATTGTTAACCAGATTACGATGTTATTTAAACGACCTTCCGATGTATACATTAATTGAAATTGTATGATTAAAAACATACATTGACAACACTATCAAGAAACATAAATGTCTCGTTCGAAAATTCGTATCAGTATTCGTAGGCAAGTCGTGTGTAACAATCGCGTTTCCGACGCGGACGACGAGATGAAGATGGCCGAAGAGGTGAAACTGGAGAGGACAGTAAGCAGCGACGTTTCCTCTTGGAAGGTTAGAGGTCGAAGGTGACAGACCGTAAACCACCGAGGGTCGCGTTCCCTCCCATGACCAAAGTTTTCCCCGTTGTCGGAATAAGCTTTGTACCGGATAGGAGAAATCAGAGAGAAAACAGGCGGATTATCTAATTGCTTCTTCCTTCTATTTTTGCGTTTCCGCCATCGCTACTTCGTCGTGAAAAACTCGTGAAACGATGATGTATAACATATAATCTTTCGTTAACGTAGTTCAAAGATGTATATTACTGATAGTAGTCATAGAGATCACCAATATTTTATATATGTCAACCTATTTTCTATCTTTCTCAATATGGGTGGGTGAATCGATCGAATCGATATTTTTATTTATAAACAAGGACTACTTGTTGATACGTGCTTATGATCTGCTTATACGCATACACGTATACGCGTCTAATTTTGTAGGTGTCGATAATGAAGATCGGTTCAATCAGTCAAATGTCATTGTTTGATCTGTTCATGAATATCGAACGGTCCAGTCTTCCTCTCCCCATGGTATTTCGTATCGGTCGGTCGGAGTACCTCACGAGAGTGATCTCGCGAGAGTTCCGCTCGTCAAAGGAGAACACGTCCGGCCAATACTTGTCGATACCTACTCAATTTCGTCGACTGCCAGCTGGCAATTGGATGCTTCCCGAATCGATTGTCCGAACGACGAACGACGACGTGACAGTGTTTCTTTACCGAAGGAATTTATTTCAGTTAGTATATAACCAAGTACGTACATATAGAGATCCATTCGAGGACCACATATCGTGTCCCACCAAGATAGACGTTCTTTTACGATAACGGCCGATCGCCCATAATGTTTTATACTTGTCAAATATTTTCATCGTTATGTCCTCTACGCGTACGTCTATATGCGTGTACGTAGTTTATATTAGTATATATAGTATGTACGTGGATACGTTTGCGTAAAATTTGCGTACTATAACTTCTCTGCTTCTATACGTATAAATGGATACGAATAAATGGAAACGCATATAATTATTGAACAAACAACGAGTTCTTCTAGGGCTGCTTAGAAGATCGTTTTAGAAACGATTGATAAAATGCAATCGTTCCCTCAATTATTCGGTCAACCTATCGAATTATGCATTTCGATTAGATACTTTCGTTGCATCACGCGACAAAGTCAGACAATGGTATGATTATTCGGATATCGAATGAATAACTCTAAATAATCGAACGGAATATTGCGATGTTACATTAATTTCGTATTAAATCCAATAATAAAGTTCCATGCTCTTCTGGGATTCGAGTTCGCGATAAGAGTCCGTTGATAAGCGCTCTGCGAGTTTATTACACGGGAACGGATCGAAAGGTCAATATTGCCAGCCCATCGAACTTATCTCCGTGTCACAGATCCTCTCTCCGTTTCCTTGTATGCGTGTGACATATGCACGGGCACTAATATAAGAGGAGGAATATTCTCGCGGGACGTGGACGTGCGTGCGGACTTTCTTCTCGTATTATTATTATCTTATATTGTATCCAGGCGTGACTACGAATCGACAAACCTTTATTATTGAGTTGACAATATCGATCGAGTTGCGCCATTGGTCTCCAAGGTAGGTACGCGTATTAATCGTCGTTGCTCCAGAGACACGATAAAAAATCCGTGAGAGAGACGCACATATGTGTATGCGTTAGAAAAACAAGTTGTTTTTACCATAACGGAGTCGAGAGTAAAAATAAACGATAGATATTTAGATATAAAAACGACTAAGAAATATCATTTATTAAACGACGTAACAGGTTCATAGATTATTCCTAAATTGGCATCGAATTATAATAGTGATACTCATGACTTTACCATCGATTATATAAAACGACTTTTCCTTCAATTTCTTGAGCGCCGTACTACCGCCGCATGAAATCTATATAAATAGTTGACCGGCGAGACTGCACAATGAGAGAGAGAGAGAGAGAGAGAGAGAGAGAGAGAGAGAGAGAGAGGGAGCAAAAAATAGAAAAAGAAAATTGTAAGATTGTTCGATCAACGTGTATGTTTGGCAAGAACGCAAGACGTGGATATTTCCAATAGCGATAGCTCGTAACAATCTCCGAAGAGCGATATTCCTACTTGGCGAGCTATAAGAATCGTTTCGAATCGTTTGGATCGTCCATCCAATAAACTTCAAGTGTCCATCAAGCGAATAAATACATCCTACTGATATCGCATCGGGCGGTCGATTTATCTTTTAAGACTGATCGGTCATAATGCGATTGCTTCCGCTTCTTACCAACGATCCATATTAAAGATTCTTTTCGTTCGACGTTCTTATCGACCTCCAAATGATGTCGCGATGTCTCCCTTAACCCACCACCTCCACCCACCCACCACCTCTCGCAGTATCCATAGAAAATCGTATTTCCATTACCCATGAAAGTATCCTTTTACCGTGCGAATGTAAAGTCTCGGCTGGAAGTAGCCAATAAAGGAAGCCTTTTGCTACGTACGAACATTTTCCCAGCAACGAGATATGTTGCAGGTAACGTTCGATCGCGAAATATTCTTCGAAGAGCATGTTTCGATTGCATAAAAATTCAAATTGCATCGTTTACTCTCTACATGCGATCCATTTATACTTCCTGATGTGACCTCTTCGCGTCTAGCCATTTACTCTTACTCAGGTAGTATACTCAAAATCATTCGTCACGATATCATCTTTATAAAAATATAATCTCTTTTAATTATGAAAAGCGTATTACGTATGTCTTTCCGGGAGCTCTCATATTTCATTTAGTTACTCCGTGACGTAGTTACCCACTATCGTAAAAGGCAATGTTAGAATATATTCGATACGATAACGGGTATCGATATAACTGTCAAACAATTAATAATCTAATTAATATTAGTTAAATGTCACTATTAAATCATATCGACGCGAATAAAATAATTTTACATTATTCGAATTACCTTGTCATATCGAACTCGATTTATTTCATTTATATTACGACTAGCCGCATTAATAAAATCGATCCTGCGATTAAGAAAATTGGTAAGTCTTATGATTTTATGAATTTTTCTATTAAGTCAAATTAAAGTTACGCATTTCGCATCTAATGATTTTAAACACACGAGATTCGAGATTTTGCACGAAAGCCAACACTAAATGATTTAGTATCCGCTTTAAAGCCTCGACAAAGCCTTCTTCTTTGTGACCCTCTTTTTAGCGATCGTGTCTAGTTCAGCCAAATACTCGTGCCGCGAAATTTTTGAGGGATGCGTTTATAGGTCCTATTTGTATAAACGAACTACGAACTTACATATAAAAAGTGAATGCACTCGTGGATATAAAACCTCGTCCCATTATTTTCTAACATATGAGTAGAAATCCCAACGAATCGTAAAATCTCAGACACATTTAATAGAACAAATAAAAAGCATTGAAACGCGTTAAAGTGATCAAAGCGCTCATATAACCTTACCTCGTTAATTTTCTGCTATTTTTCGTTAGCTGGTCGTTATATTGAGTTTACGAATCGTCTAAGAACAATACAAATATCTTATAAGTTAGAGTATATTGCAGAGACTATATGCGGAGACCAACGAGCATAGTTTCACGATACGCGAAACTTACACAAACCCTCTCAAGCAAAATGTGCGAACTACGCGGTTTCTGGCTTCGTTGAGCTCTTGCATAGTGCATTTTCCTAGCAAGAAATGTATACAATTCTCATGCGCAGACTCGAGAAGCAAAGCTTTCCATTATTACTTATGTATGACGCGTTCTCCTTTCTTAGCGACCATTGTATTAATTCGTCGTCGTTTTTTATCTCAACAAATTTCATCATTATCCATTTCAAAATGATCAATAATGGATGAATGTGATTTTTCCAAGTAATTAAATAACGTAAGTTAATATCGTTTCGAAGGATAAAAGCTCACGCGTATTAAATAGAACAAATCATCTATCTTTCTTACTTTGTAAAAAAGAAAAAAAAAATCATAGCCCATTTCGCGAGGGCTTGATTCACCCCTCTTCGACTTTTCTCGATTTTAGTCCCGAGTTTCGAGAGCGTGTAACGAGCTCGGCCCTCCCTTAAGAAAGAACTTTTCCCCTCGAATTTTATTTACACGAAGTCGAGAGATAAGCGGTATATCGCAAATCCCACTTTAAAAGTTAGGCACGATTCTACCGCTCTTGGGAGGAGTCGATCGTTGCCGCTGTCGCTGGTGGTTTTAACGCCGCGATTTGCATCCTCGCACAAGACGAAGCATTCTCGCGGGCGAGTTCGAGGAAAGGAACCTTGGCTTCGCTCGCCGCAGGGAGATTTCTTAAAGGAGCCGCTGTTTCTTTCCAAGAATTTTTGAATTTCATATACCCCAGACTGCGCGCGATCTTATATATATATATATATATATATATATATATATATATATATATCATCCTGCTTTTCTTATCTAATTCAAGTTGAAGCTAACGTACGGCTCGTCTCCTTCTCTTTCTCTTTTACATACATATACACACGCGTACAAAGGCACATGGATTGACGAGACACACATACGCGCGCACGCGCACATACACAGAGAAAGAGAGACACAAACGTCCGCTCGCTCTTGGATCGTGGACCAGCCGGCGCTATATTATGCGTAATTCATACCGCGACGTAGCGTATCATTGTTCCGGGAAACAGAGGAATCCCATTACCGGTTGGCAACTAAACTCTCTGTCGAGGCTGCGTTTTAGTTGCGGTCGACGAAGCGAGTCCTCACGCCCTCGCTCTCCTCCACTCTCTTGTCACCCTTTCCGCGTCCTATACACTTCCCATCGGTCGGCAGTCGATCCCACCGTCGTCCTGCTTCCGGTAGAGAAGGGCAGATGCCCAGAGTATTTGCTCAAAGGCTCGTCGTCTCGATATCCTCGTCGACCATTTCTCTGGATTCGACGCATGAGCTATATCCTCTCTTGGTCCGTTTTATCGATTTAAGGATAAGTAAAGGAAACACTCGAATCAATTTCTTTAACACTTTTCACTATTATCGTATATTGCGTGTTGTAGATACTCGTAAGAAATTATCCTTTTCTTAAAAATAACAACGAATATTGCGAGAGAAAAAGATCGATGAAATATTTTCAAGCAATTCGTATTAATAATCGCACATTGGATGAACGTTAAGGAGGGTGACATTCGCGGTGAAAAAAAAAAAAAAAAATAAATAAATAAAAAACGATGGAAAGAGGGAGGATGGAGCGACGTATATAAATGAGAGCGCATTAGAATGCAGGGAAAATAAAGAGAAGTCCGCGGCTCCTTGCACAAGAGAACTCGGCTCAATTTAGGAAACAATTTTCTCAAAGCGCAACAAGAATCGCTTCTTCGTTCCACTCCGCTCGTCCGTACACCTCCCATCGAGCCCTTTCCTTCGTCTTACGACGTTATTACGAGGGGTGCTGGAGTCAACTCGGCCGACTTGATTATCGCGAAACGTTGCGATTTGCAATTTCTTCTTTTTAAACACTTTTCTCGTCGTCAAGGAACGAGTGAGAGAGATCAAGCTCAGAGACGAGAGAAAAAGAGAAAAGATCGACTCCCTCCAACAGATATTTTCTTGATGTTTTCTTTCATCGTCTCCTCCTTTTCTTTCTCATTTCTTTCATTCTCCCCTCCCCACCTCTCACCTTCCCCCCCCCCCTCTCTCTCTCTCTCTCTCTGTTTCTTTCCTTAGCTTTGTCCTCTGTACGTATGCTCTTGCTATCGTCGGAGAATGCAAATGAATCGCACCGCTTACGTTCTTACGCGTAGAGATCTCTTACTCATACATAGGAAACGACCAAGCGCGCGCACACAGACGCACGAACACTTAGTCTAAAGGAATCGTCGAGCTTTCGTGGAGGAAGGCGCGACACGGTGAACTACGAAAGGCGATAGAGCGAAAGTAGAGGACGACACGAAACGTGAAATGCTCGGCTCAACCTACTCCTATCCGCGCTACGTTAACGTACAATAATGGAATTTCAACTTCACCGACTGCATTCGCTTCCGCGCGAAGCCTCAACGCCCTCTTCCTCTCTTTCTCTATCTCTCACCCTCTCCCGCTTTATGCATATGAATTTAGGAGGTGGGTAATAGTTTAACGAGCTCCTGGGATTCTTACCGGCAAACTTCGCGACCTGTTGCACCCGAGGAAGCTGCGGCATTTCACGTCTCCCTTCTAACGCGTCCCAGATCGATCACGGATATACGATAAGAAAATTGGAATTTTTTGTTCTCTCTCTCTCTCTCTCTCTCTTTCTAAAATTCCTCTTAATTTCGTATCTCTACGTTTGAATTATTACGTGAAGTAGGTTTTATCATAATAACTGGATTAGAAATTTCAATGAGTCATTGGAACGGATATAAATTATTGTTTAATGTTCAGCTAAGTACTTATTTACTTTTTCTAAATTGATAGAATTTAAGCCGGTTTCTAAATTAAAGTCATGCGAATGAAGCGTAAAATAGCAAATCTATTTTTTGTTGTCCAAGCTTTATATTTCGTTTTCTCTTGCAAGTGCATATCAATCTTATGGAAAATGGACTTGTGCTGTTTTACCTTACAGTCACGTAAATAATTTATTCGAAGCCCGTGGCTTCCACTCCGAGAGTTTCCATTTTCATGATTTCTCTGTACTCCCGCGAATACGTGAATTAAATTTAACAGATTAGCATTTGTGCCTGATAAGTTCTAGAACACCTTTCAAAATGTATTTCTTTTTTGTTTTTTTTTTTTTTTTCGAATACATAAGTTCGAATACTTCCTAGCTCGAGTAAAAATATTGTTAAAATATCGTACGACGATCGAGCCTTTCGATATTTAGATAGGAATTTAAACAAGAAAAAAAAGAGAGAGATACAGAGAGCGAAAAAGACTGATCCATGGCTCGATATCGAATTGATTGGTTCCGGCAAGGACTGTGAACCATACTTCAACTAGTTTTACGAGATGCACGCGTACGAATCGAGTAGGCACGTCGCGTCGTTAAAATGACAAGTGCATTTGTAAAGAGAGCAGTTCGGTTAGCCTCGTTTCGATGACAAATCTCGCAATAAAAGCGAGAGAAAGAGTGGCAACGGGAATCGTACCGCTCACCCACGTCGATCCTCCCGATGGTTTTACATTTCGCTCGGATACGCGTACAGTTTCCATCGTCGCGCGTCGTTTATAGTCTGGCCAAACGAATTTTCGTTCACGGTAACGAAACTATTGTCCTGCGACCTCATTGACGTCGCAATGAAAAAACAAAAAAAACAAAACGAAAAAAAAAAACACAAAAAAAGAAAATAGCGAAAGAGAGAAATGCTCGACAATGAGCTGCACGAACATACGCGAGATCTAGTGAAAATAGCTGATACTAGCGATGCTTATTCGTCTTTACGATTACGCTTCTACAAAAATTAACTCGTAGGTATAAATGGACATAAATCAAATCCCGATGAAAGTGGTGTTTCTACCATCGATTTTGTTCGTACGTTCGTTCTGCTTCTTCTTCTATGTATATATATATATATATATCAAGCAAGCTATAGTTTACTCGCGACGGAAATTTAAAGATGTCCTTGTTCGCTGCGACATCGTCGTCTTCCCTTTTCTCTCTCTCTCCCTCCTTCCTTTCATTTGCATTTACCGTAAGACCGATAGTACAGAAAAATCGTTACTTTTGCGAGAGGAAATAACGAGGTTCGTAACATCATCGACTTTAATTTAGAAAATTAAGATAACGCGAGCAGAAAGTTTCGAGTAAAATGCTTAAGGTATCGTTCGAAGTAGTACGTCGAATTTACTTCTTTTTTTTTTTCTTTTTTCTACACATAACTCATTCTCTCGTAAATCCTTTCATAAAAGAAATCTCTCAGGATATTACGGAACGTAGAAATTCGAAGCATATCGCGCACGGTACTCCGCATGCTTTTGCGAACGTTCCGCGCTCGAAAAATTCCACGTTCATGGAGGAAAGCTTAAGGATAAAGGGAGATTGGATTAATAATAATAATAAAAAATAAAAAAAAAAAAAAAAGAGGAAAAAATACAAAGACCGGTAGAAAAAAGGGAGATAGCGGACACATCGTGCTTTCGTTTCTATCACGAAACGTATGGAATGTATGCTTCCATTCGGATAATATGTACGTAGGTACGTGCATTGACTTAGACGGTCTTGATAAAAATTTTAAATATTTTCTGTTTATACTGAAAAAACTTTTACGGCACTTCAAAGGGTGCGCAAGTTTTTGCTCATCGTCCAGAGCGCTTAACTAAATGTTTTGTCGTAATTAGTTGCGATAGAACGAGCTTGAACGTCAGTTCTCTCTCTCTCTCTCTCTCTCTCTCTCTCTCCCTCTCCCTCTCCCTCTCTCTCTCTTTTCTCCCTTCTTTTCTTCTGCCTTTTTCTCTCTTTCTCCTCTTCTCGCTGTGTAGTATAGCTCGACAACAATCGAAATTGCATAGTTTCACAGAGTTCAATCACGGTACTCTCGTCAAAGGGAAAAGAGTCATACAGTAGTTGACTGCATGTTCATTCTGTCGGAAGTGACAAAACGTTTTGTACGGCAATAAAAGTAGTGGTCCACGAATGAAAAATATTGAAAAAGCGTTTGTTTTACGAAATAGGCATGAAATATCGCACAGATAGAAGAAAACTTACTTTCTAAAGCTTGCATTCATCCCCATAACGAAATCGTTCGATAAGAGTTTAACTTGTTATTTCATTAATGTAGTTAACTATGGTGTTTCCTCTTGACGCGCAAATATTTGACGTTTTTCAATAAATTTAATTACCACTATTTATCCAGGTTAAAATATAAATCTAATTAAATTCAGCAACGTCCCCGCGAGGCAGAATCAATAATTGCCTTCTTTTATGCAATTCGAATAGTCTGGCTTGAACGGTGGGGGACTTTGCGTAAAAGGTAGTTAAATGATGGGAAAGGGATGACGTAGGGAATTTAGAAATAAAATTTTAATAAAAAAAATGAAGTAGGTATGCGTTTGGACAGATGACGGTGCATCGCGCATTTGAACAACGCGTACAATTGTATATTAATTATTTGATACGAGTTCTCTTCGTTCATTCGTCATCTAAATTTCTTCGCAGGGAAACAAATAACTCGATAAATTATTTACATACGTTGTAGATCCGGAAAAAGCTTATTCACAATATAATGAATATAAAAAGTGCTTTATCTATCGAAAAGACAATCTATGAATAGACAGAAAGAGATATCTATCTATTCGTTTCGATTCACCTGACAAAAGTTTATTAACTAAACGTTTCTATAAAATATCAAGAGAATATCTATATTGGTCTTTCTACCATATATTGCTTTTTCTCGAAGGGCACTCGAGCGACAGTATCGTTGGCTGGACTGTCCAACGATTCCCCCCGAGATGGCTTCGAACTGCGATGTAACTCTTGTTTCATCGCGGCAAATATTTAATTTCGCAGTCCTGGAAAAACAGGATATTGCCAATGTTTCCTATGACCTGGATGTATCCTCACTCTCCCTCTCTCAAAGTCGTAGGAAACCCTGAGGATAGGACTGGACGCTTGCTTCGCCGTTGGGAAATCTTATTTCGACGAAGAGCTAATTCGATGTACTTCATTGATACGCTCGAGGCAATAGGGAGATAGGAACACGAAGCATAGCTTCCACTCCTTTTCCAATAGTTATTACAGATTTCCCTTTAACTCGTAGCGTCTCTATCGCGACGACGGGGATGATCGTCGTAACAAGAACTACCTACTCCTTTCTTTGTGTAAATAGAGGCGATTCAAAGTTTAATATCTTCCGGCTCGATTCCATCTTCGCGACTCGGGTAGCATCGTCGCGAGATGACGTCCTTAATATTAGTTCTGGTACTAGGAGAACAACTTTCCCGAGGACCCTCCGTCGAGAGTGATCGATCGTTCGATCGAGCTATCGGTAACTTTCTGCCGAGGATTCAATTATGCTTCGAGGGGGAAAAAATACACGTGAGAGTAACACTCCCGAGTCTACGACGAGAGACATTGATGTATCAGAGTACGTTTGATACGTTCCACTGGAACATCGATCCTGCCAATTCTGAAAATAACTATCGACCATCGGAATTCAACGTTCGAACCTTGATAATAAATTATGTAATAATAATAAATAAATCATTCCTATAAGAAACGAGTCCAAGATGGGAAGTTGAATAATTTATTGTAACGTAAGAAGTACTCGAAGGTAGGACTCGAAGTATAAAGAGTATTTTTCTATTGGATATCGTAAGGACAGTGCACGAAATATTCATATCTGAGGGAGTCCCTCATGTACTCGTGTACTTAGTTAGACTTTGCGACGCAAGCGCGGTTATGCTAGCTACGAATCGGGTTTTGTCGCCTGTAAGCATGTGCGATCGGTGAAATAGCCGATGCAAATATCGGCAATGTGCAACAAAGCGCCGATGGCTCGCCACATCACACGCGATCGCACACGCCCGTCGTGCGTTAACGTTACGTCCGGACCGATATTGCGCGGTTTCAGGTGTTTAGCAATAAAGACCTATGGCTTGTCTCCGAACATTCCGGGTCATCGCGTTGTCTCGTCCTACGATACACTAGTATCACGAAATTTCGGATGCTCACCGAACGTGAAACTTTTCAGTTTGCAAACTTCCTGTCACTTTGAATGAAGACATTGCCGTACTTTGTAATAATTCGCATCTCTATAATCTCCCTTCGAGTAAGATTTAATATCGAGTTTATATTAGAGAAACGGTCGACCTATTGCAAAATTTCGTTAATACCTTTTTGGTCGACTGCTATCGCATTATAAAAAGTCCAAAGAAAAGTTCGTTTAATATAATTCACTCGGTTACCTTGGAATTTAATATCGTCTTGACGTGAAATTACGATGGTTAATGAAAGATACACAGAGATAGAAAGAAAGAGGGAAATTCAAGGAAGGTTACGTTTCTACGGCCATCCGAATCGCATCCTTCCAATTTCACGGTATCGTCGTTTCGCTTTTATCCCCGGCGGAGGAGCTATACGACGAGGTATACTCGACACAGGAAGTTACCTAAGTCGAGATATAAACTGAAAAGCTCAGTACCAAGTAATATTTTTATACGTATCCTCGTCGTTATACGAGCGTCCCCATTCGAATTCATTATCTCATTCATATAATGAATTTATGTAGACGCGTAATGATCTCGAGAAAGGAAACGATAAGTCTAATGTTTCTTTGACACACGCCGAACGAGCGGGATTTTTCTTTTTTCTTCGAGCGGAATGGTGTCGGAAAAATCGTGTCCCGCCTCGTGACACGATTACTTGTAAAGTTTATGACGCGACCTCGTTCCGGACAGTAGCAACAATTTAATCCTAGCTAGTGCCACGTAATGATATTAGTCGGATTATGCGAACCTTGCACGTTCGTAAGCGTGGATGGTAAACGGTAACCGTTCATCATAACTGTTACGAGGGAAAGGATACTAACTAAGCGAGTGAGATTAACCAAAGTTACGCCGTTTCGTTGTTTCAGTGTAGAATACATAGACCATCCTCGCCTTCTATATAAATTTCTGTCGAAATTACGTCTCTGAGAGATCAGACATTTGCGATTTGTATTTTATACGCGTACTATCTACGTAGATACATACGTAATTTCAATAGTTTACGAAACGAATTTGAGAGCTTGGAAAATTCGTGCAAATCGTTTCAAAGTTCGTCGTAGATTATGTAAAATATTTTATTATAGGTATATGCACGGGTATATTCTCGTGTGTAGCATAATACAAAAAGCTTATCGGCTTCGAATACATCGTGTACGTCGTGAAAGGGCGAAGAATGCAGTTTTCCAAAAGCATCGAGAGAACGTAAACACGAGAGCGGCAGCACGCTGACATAGCATTATCTAAGGCAAAGATATATACTTCTTCCGCGTGATAAGATTTTCATTCTCTATTGGCAAACGTCTCGAAAGCTGCGAAAGGTCGAGCCTAATCTTATACGAAGTTATCTCTGATGAAGATCTTTTTAATGACGCGCTCAAGGCGTCTAGATAATCATCGACGTCGTTTTTCTTCTTTTTTTCTCTTCTCGTTTTTCTTCTCGTTCGCCGTAAACAAGCTTTTGCTAGAAGAATGCGAACTTTATCAATTCGATTTCTCGATATCCGACTATTACGAAATATGTTCAAATATTATGTGCCAAAACCTATAATTAACTTGAATTAATCGGTGATATTAATCGAAGGATTAATGGCAACATCGACCTACGAGACAATAATTCTTCATTCTATGTCCGAATTCTATTAAATTTGTTTGCTTGGCAAACTGCCACTCGCAAGAACTCGAATCGTCTATCTAGCGATATGGACGTCGATTGTAAACGTAATATGACAAAAATTTCTTTCCGTATTTCTTTTCTAGTATATTATATCCAGGAGCTATAATAATAGAATGCTGGCGTAAATAAGAAGAAAGTAAATCAAATTACAAAGAGACGATATGACCGTGCGGAGGAATAGATATCGCGTACTTCCCATTGAGAGAATTCCGATCGTTGTTCGTTAGAGCGGGTATACTCGCGGAACGGAATATACCGAAGAAGCAATTAGTGCAATTAACTTCGAATTGTCTAGAAAGGGCGGGATGACAAGCAAGCAAGCAAGCAAGCAAGCAAGCAAGCAAGCAAGCAAGCAACCAACCAACCAACCAACCCAGCCAGCCAGCCAGCCAGCCAGCCAGCCAGAGACACGGATGCATTCATGTATCGTACTCGCAAGTTGAAGGAGGGTGGATACTGTACTGTATCTGCTTGGAGAGAAGCTCTGGTTGAGGAGTGGGGATGTCGGAGACGGAGGAGGAGGAGGAGGAGGAGGAGGAGGAGGAGGAGGAGTAAGAGTAGGGGAGGAGAGGATGTTGCTTCCAGTATATCGTCCCGTAGCGCAGTATGTTGCGCGTCTAGGGAAACACGTCGTGAATGTGACACACGAGGCTTTCAAGCCACCTAAGGCAACAAGCTCGCTTGCATACTAATAAGCTTGTGGATGGCTGAATAGCCGGCTTTAGTTAGGGCATAATGGCAAGTCCATTTCGTAGGACGATCCCCCTCCATTCTATGCCCTTTCCCTTCCCACCTCTTCTCCTCTCCTCTTCCTTTTCCTCGCTCTACGAGAATCTCTTCTCTCTTCATCCCCGATCCCCGCCCCCCCCTCCTCCTCTTCTGCTTCTCCTTCCTACCGTATGTACGCCGTCTCTTGCCTCATATACTCCTCTTTTACCTCTTGCTACGAAACGCAGAAAGCTGCAGCGCTTTCTTTCTCTATGTTTTTCTCTTATCTTTTTTTCTTTTTTTTTTTTTTTTTTTTTTTTGCTTTTGACCAGTCTTTGTTCATTTTAATTCGTCTCATGGTCAAGCCGAAATAAAAAAGATCCCGGAGAAGATCGTTGGAAAAGGGACAGATAACTCGGATTTATTCGCGGTAATTTTCAAAAATGAAATGATTTTTTAAAGGGATTAAGAAATCGCCAGTTTCTTTTGTCCTTTCGATTTTTTCCCTTCTCTTTCTTCTTTCTTGCTTTTTCTTCTTCTTTGTTTTTCTTTATTCTTTTTTTTTCTTTCTTCTTTTTTTTTTTTTTTTTTCCTTCTTTTTTCTGACTTCGACGTGTCCGAGAAGAGACGAGACAGTTCTTTGTCAAAAGTCGATTACACGTGCTCGAAAACTAACGTCCTTCGGGTCTTGCCGCGCAACAGGTGCTTGATCGTTCGTTGAGTGAATCTTCCTGTCTACCTTTAGACGCACCTCTCTTGCACGTTGTATCTATGCACGCCGAAGATAAGTCATTATCTTGAATAATAAGGAAGAATAATGATGAAACTCGTATTGCCGTATATATTGTATCATTCCTTCCTTAAATCGTTGAAATATCAAACGATATGAGAGATCGAGAAAGAAGAATTTGACAAATGAATTATTCATACGTACGTGTATTCTCCGTCGTGACTATGTTATACATAGAAAGATATGGGCAAGAATTGTCCATGGTTGAAAAAATGATTATATACGAAGAACATAACACCGTGAACGGCAAGATTACCATTTCAGAAGGGACATTTCGTTTTGATGCCAAAGGTAAATCCGAAACGTTAAGAATAAATTCAAAGATACTCGGGAGCTTCTCCCAATCGCCGATCGGAGTACGTGATTGGCCCGGTTAGGGTCATTCAAGTTCGCAAAGCCATTACTTCTCGTGAAAGACGTCATCCTTTTCTTTCTTGCTTCGACGATCACTATGCAATTTCCTCTCGTGCCTTAACTCGAAGGTCGTTTTAGTAAATCTTGAAGGTATCTTTCCCAACTTTATTTATTGGTAGTTACGAGATTCCTTTTAACGATACTACCGTTTCTCGACTCTTGTCCGATCTCGCACGTTAAACTACCTTTTCTCTATTGTAAGGTTAATTATAAATAATAGCAACGTACGAAGGGACACGTTAAGAAGATATGAAATTATTCTAAAGGGAAAGAGACGCTATCCATGGCAGGTGATTTAGGGAGAGAATCTCGACAGTTCGACCCTCCATATCCTGGCGAAGCAATTTTTTATGATTTATTCGAGAACTTCTTACGGCGGTTAGGTGTGAAAGGATATACATGTATGTATAATATATTCCACAGAGGAAAGAAAATTTATTCGTCGAAGTGGATAATCGATCGATCTTGTCGACTCTATAATCGGAAGGTTGCTTTTCACGGAAACATTAAAAAAAAGGAAAAAGAAAAAAGAGAAAGAATTTACAAAATGTTCTTGTAAACGAACGTATTTATATACGTACATATATATTTTATATATATACGAGATAATTTTTATATAGATTATACGGTTTATAGTTTCCTACCCTTTGACTATAATTCTCCTTCTCGATCGGTTTATTCATTTCCTTTGACTGTGTCGACACGCTAATCGCGGTGAAGCAATCATCCCTATTTAAGTGCGATTAAACGGCGTATTACCGAACAAGCATGGGCTTCGCTACGTGAAACCAGCAAACACGCGGTGAATTCTTTATAGGACGTCGTTAGCGGAATCGAACGACCTAGATCGCCCGCTTCGTTTCCGTAATGAGTTTGCGGCAACGCGTGCACGTTTGTACTCCGGAACTCGCAACGGCGATGCCATGAGATCGTGTATACCTATCGTGAGACCACGATAAATTGGGAAATTCGCCCCTGAAAGAGAGCAAGAGAGAGAGAGAGAGAGAGAGAGAGAGAGAGAGAGAGATCTAATCGAATAGGAACTAATGACAATGATGGAACTCGTGATTAATGCAATCTGTCCAGTATCCTCATCAACTTAACGATCGTGCTTCTACCATTCGCAGTTTATAGCGTTAAAAAAAAAATATTTTATTACGAATTGACCCAAATTGTATATTTTTATTTATTTTCTTTTTTTCTTTTTTCTAATGATATCCCAATTTTTATAACATAGAACGAAGTAACAAATTCAATTTCTCTCGATTTTTGTTTTTTTAGGCTTATTTATAGGCTATTTGTCCTAATCAATGGGATATTTTTAATGACATTTAATCGATATAATTTTCTTTCTTTTCACTTGGCTTCGATTAACCAACTCGATACTCAAATTGTATCGTTCATATTATCATTCTTGACGCTTATTAACAGCGAAACGTGTCGGCGACGTGGCGCTATGTAATTTTGGCCACGATGAACAGGCGACTAACAATAAGAAGACGATCCTGATTCAGTGAATTAAAGGAGAAAGGGAGAGAAAGAGAGATCGTAAGAGCTAGCGAATAGAATGGGATAGAATGAGAAGAAGAAGAAGCGAGAGAATGAGGGAAGAAGCGAGCCCTTGATGGAAAACTTATAACTCGATTATAACGTTCAAGCGCAACAGACTGGAAAATAGTGAATAGTTATCAAGTTGTGGCATGCCGACGGGGCAAAGCGACAATATTCTCGAGCACACGTTGCGAATATTATGGAAATCGTAAGATATAGAGAATAAATGAATTTTAATCATTTAAAAATGCTTTTACTTCTCTCGACGTAGGTATTTGTAATTTACAATAATATTTGTATGACAAATCTTTCAAGTTTTTATTTGACTTTGCTACTGTTTACTACTCGTTATTGCTGTCTCTCTCTCTCTCTCTCTCTCTCTCTCTCTCTCTCTCTCTCCCCTCCCTTCCTTTCCTTTTCGTTTTTCCTCGCGACAGAAGCGACGCGTATCTCGGGTGACGCGAGGTATCTCCTTATAAATTTACAGTCGGGTCACGAACGTTGAAGCGTAATAAGGGGTACACCGGGTACTGTAATTGACACGTGGGATATATCTCGGCGAGGGTTTAAGCGCCAGCGCGTTTGGAGAACGTGCTCGAAGCGCGGAGACATTGATTCTCTTGTTAAAGCGCACCACGAGACGTGGCCGGAACGAAACGAGGAGGTGGAGCGTAGGATGAAAAGGAGACTCCTACTAGATGGGAAAAAGGAGAAGAGAGTGGTAGTTCCTCTGGTCGGAGAAGTCGAAACGAGAGGAAGGAGAAGAACCGAGACAACGAATCGCTGGAACGGAGAGTTATGTGTAGAGACGGAAAGAATGAGAGAGAGAGAGAGAGAGAGAGAGAGAGAGAGAGAGAGAGAGAGACAGACAGATGGAGACAGAAACAGAGAAAAGAAGGTAGCGAAGCGTGGAGAAAGAAATAAGAGGGAACAAAGGAAACATAGAAGAGGGCTACGTATTCTACTAACGTGTTACTCTCTATTTTATCGGCATTCGAGCCAGAACTATAACGGCACATGTATGGAACACGTCGCAGGGTTGCTGGAGGGTAAGGTGTAAAGTGCTTTCAACGTAATCACCTTGCCTTGCTCCTGAACTAGTGAGAACTTTTGAAAGTGAGAGGTTATAACGCGTGCCTAAGAGTAAGTTGTTCTATATCACTGTGCAAAACCCATATCTGACCTTTTTCGATGTTCTCTTACTTTCTCTTTTTGTGTGTTATCCCGTCAACAACGGTTATACGTCCTTTGGCACTCGTCTTTCCCTTTATTCTCACAATTTTTCTTCTTCCTTCTTGTTCATCCTTTCTGCAAATGAACGATAACGAGCTCGTTTACGATAATATTCGGATGTTATAAAATCTTTTTCGATATCAAGATTTGCAAGATGTCAAACGACATAGATCGATAAATGCGTTTTCTAAGGTTCGACTTTATCAATTTTGATTCATTCGATTCGAGCAATTGTATTTATCGTACAAAATTATTTTGACGCGATAAAAAAAAGAGTATATTGGTATTACGTCGATCAATTCGCTCAGAGAAAAATCAGGGTGCAACGTTTACACGCGAAAATTGGAAAAACCTTCTTTTACGTTCCTAGAATGGTTGGTATTAATAAACTCGATCGTTGAGGTTTTTAATTCCCTTTCTCTCCTCTCTCTCTCTCTCTCTCTCTCTCTCTCCACTTCTTCTTTACGTCGAGGTCTCTTTAATCTCTCTACAAGCGCGTATCGTTGCAACGTGGTACAGTGGTAAAGGAAAGCGAGACTCGTTAGCGGTATTGCCGCAAATGTATCCTTTTGCACGATTGCCTCAGGGTCATGAGAGAGAGAAGGAAGAACAACTAAGAGCAAGAGGAAGAGAGAGAGAGAGAGAGAGAGAGAGAGAGAGAGAGAGAGAGAGAGAGAGAGAGAGCAGTGAACATGAAATATTGTGATATCAGAGAAACGATCGTGTTTAAAAATTTTCTATTACGAGCTTTCTCGAAACGAAAAGCAAAAAAATCTTTTGCCGAAAAAGGACAGAGATCGAGAGTAAAAGGAATTCTCTCTCTTTTGTTTTGGAAAGACACGGCACGCATCTTCCGACGATGAATTTTAGAATTTCTTCGCTCTTCCGAAGAAAATCTCGGTTCCTTGTCACGACGAGGCAACAACATTCAGTTTTCTTTTTCTATCTCACGATCGTTCGCATCGGTTCTCTTTCTCTCCGATTCGCGAAAGCAAAGTCGACGGCTGGAGGAAGAAGAGAAGAAGGAAAAGCGTTCGAAGATAGAAGATAACGCGGCAGCGGCGACGGCGACGGCGGCGGCGGCGGCGGCGGCGGCGGCGGCGGCGGCAGGTGGAGAGAGGTTGGCGGCAAATTGAATCTCGCACGAGACGTGACCGCCTCCGGGAACACCGCCACGTCTCCACGGTGAAAATCACGACGCGACTTGGGCCCACAATACGTATTACCCGCGTACCATGCGCCTGAGACTCCTGGCATTAGTCGTCCAGGACGTATTCCTTGACAGGAGCTCGACGCATAGAACCGTCGCTTCGCTATCGAACGTTACTTCCACTCTCTTTCCTCATTCTTTTCTATTTTCTTCCATCCTCGATATATTCTATTTTCCTTCATTGGACCGCAACGACGGGAACAACGACTAGAAAAACTCCGCCAAAGTATTTTTCTAAAAAAGTCTTGGTACTTGTACCGTAATATTATATCGATATAATATTATATCAAGTTATATCAAGACGTCCATTCTCTATGAGATTGTAAAAGTAGCGAAACAATTTTCGAAAATGGTCACCGCGTGACGAAATTGTATCCGAAGTGGAAGGTATGCCGGTCCGTTGATTCTTTAGGGGAAAAGAGAATCAGTTAGGATGATTAAATTGTAACGTCTGGCATGTGGGAAGCGGTCAGTACTTTCATCTACTCTACGAAGGAAGTCCAGAAAAAGCGATTTCTCTGACCTGTCTTCTTTTGTGGAAAGCATCGCTTGCCAGTAATTTGGTAAAAACGCTTAGAGTTCCTTATAACCTCGACCACCGTGCTTTCGGCACGAGATAACTTTTCAACGTACTTCTTTTTTGTCGGATAAAATATATATTTTATCGTCGAGTTTTCTTTTAAAAGTAGTTGAAAATTAAATGAGAATTTAAAGAACTTTTGACCGTTTTTGATATAATTATTTGACGTTAATATTAATAATTCTCGCTTCGAACGACAAGAGCATTTTGAAATTACGTGATTTCCATGAAAAATCGGATAGAGCCCAGGGCGTGTGACGAGTATTTTTAGGATATTTTATTAATCCCATAGTTACGTAAATGCGAGATTAAAGCGTGAATCATTGCGTCGCTCGCGGCTCGATTGTTCCTGGAATGAATGGTAAATTAAAAATGCCAATCATTTGAAAGGAACAATGAGGATACCGTTGTCATTATAGTTGAGAGACAGACGCGACTCGGAGGATTACGTGCTCTCCTTTTAACGATGCTTACTTAACAAAAAAAGAAAATTAATTTCAACTGAAAAGCTCGGTAGGTAGATAGGTAGGTAGCACGGTCGTGCAAAGAGCACGTAATAATTGCACCGAATAATCTAGATTCATTCGTAGCCGGAGGAGATTATTAAGAAAGCAATATGATGATTCTATTTGAAGAAAAACTTTACAATTTGTCTTTGCAATTTTCATGAACGATCGACGATTCTTTTTGATTGTTTCTTTTTTTTTTCTTTTCATAGAACATATCAAATCAAATTTTTGTAACGAGTATACAAAAAAAGATAACGCTAATAATGATCAATAAAGCATCTCGATCTTCGATCTTTGCAAGCGGAAATTTTATATTGTTATGGAAACGTTTAACACAAAAGAAAAATAGTCCGAGCATAATGGTGTAGTTCGTTAGGATTTGTACTATTTAGATTACTCGTCGCCGCAGCTCTACGACCCGTTCTCACAGTTCATTCTTGAACTAATTTACAAGAAACATCTTAACTGAACTCGGCAATGTCACCTTGCGGAAGTTGTTCGAAAATAAACGATCTCTATTCACGCTCCACGACTCTCTTATTCGCCCGTTGTTCTCCACGGCTTGCTCTTGGACAGATTTATGTAGGTATGCTTTCCCAACTTTTCACGGGCCCAAACTTTTTTCTGTTTGTTTCGTTTTCTTACATGGACTACGCGAAATACTCTTAAAACGTGTCGACGAATCAATCAACTCCATATATTTTAAATACTTTTTATTCTCAAATCAGATTGGATAACTTTGTATATATATATATATATATATATATATATATATGTATGTATGTATATATATATATATAGAGGCTTTATATTAGTCAAGTGCAAGTCGTGAACGAACGTAAGCTTGCTTTCTAATTAGGTTAGAGAAAGGTGTTGCTCGAGATCGCGTGACGGATTACTTACTCGTTTTAATTGGAAGGGTGGCTCCTGCATTTAGACAAGTTTTGATAAGCGGGCGTGGCCAAGCGATAGGCACGATAATTGCCGATGGGGGGGTCTCTCTTATTGCAAATGTGCGACTCTTTGTATGATTCCTCTTGTAAACGTTATTAAAAAAAAAAGTAGCCAATGTTGAATCGTCGAAAAGATCAATGTAAAAAATTCACGTCAAAGATATACTTTTATATTTATATTATAATTTTAATATTTTTTTATAGAAATTTTATAGAAATTAATATCGTATTTTGCATGAAATTTATCGGCGTTAATGAAATTAGAAATTTATCCAATATATATCGCTTCGTATCGGTACGAAGATGAATAATAGAATCATGGAGTAACATTTCCGTCGTTGGTTACACGAATAGCGTGTAACTAACACATACAGACTTAGGAAACAATGGGTTCGATTTAAAAGAAACCATGAAACCGATAACGAATCGCTCTAGATATCATCGATTTCCACGAATGAATTGGCAGCGGGTATCAGCGTAGATAGGACATGTAGTAGATGCTCCGATCACAGAACTCAAATCGATCTAGCTATTGCTCATCGAGTATTGTCTATCGATAGAAACAATATTAAAAGGAATGTATTGTTCTCGTTACGCTACTTAACACCCTTTGATCTTTGATCTTTGTATTCCCGTTAGAAAAGAAATAGACTTTTCTCTTTATTCTTTGCTTTTGTAATATAAAAATGACGCCGATAGAAATTTATCAGGAATGTCTTTTAACGATAAATGACGATAGATTAGGCACAAACGTTGATTCTTAACGGCTCGTACGTGCCGTTGTCGTAACGTAAAAGACAACAAAAGGAAGAGGAGAGAGAGAGAGAGAGAGAGAGGTGTTATTTCAGGAGATTGCAATTCAATGCGGCGCTCGTCGTTGCAGCATCCACGCAGTTATCGTTATCGTGAGTGACGGTATCGACGAAGCGCCACTGCGTATTCTCTCCATCGTCCTGCTTTTTCTTCGAACTTCTCCATGTCGTAGAGAATAACGAGCTCGTTAGTTTACTCTCCTATCGCATATTTTGTCGATCGTACACGACTTATCGACCAATTTGATACTCTCTAAGTTGTTTCAACTCGTTTAAGGTTACAGAATCGAATATACTGTAGTATTAACGGGTGTTACGGTACTAATGAACGATGACAATCGAATAATCAGAAACTTTTGTAAATTTCTGATAAATACTTTTAAATATACTATTAAAAATATAGCTGATTATATTGTAATTGCTTAAAGTCCTTAATACGAGCGTTGTCTCATCAAGAAGATTCATCCATAATCGCTCAACGTGATCATGTAAATGAATATTATTATTCATCTATTTTTAGTACGTGGAATCGATCGAATAATTCTTCGAATTCGAGGATAATCAAGCGAAGATAATTTTTACTCGTAGAGACCAACTGATCGTATTACGAGTACCAGCGTGCACCAGCTTTTAAGATGTATTCATTATGCATGGACATTGAGTGCTAAAGCTATAAACGAGCACATTGACCATTACCAACGTGGATTCTCAATTCCGGGTGCCCAATCGTTTTGCATCAATTTGCCGAGTTTACATCGACCTATATAACTGTACGAGGTTTCGATCGCAGTAATTAGTTATATCTGTGTACTTAACATTTACGTTTACAATTGATCGATCAAATGATTCATATAGATCGTTCTGGTTAAGAAAGTTGTAGGATAAAAAGCAAAAAGTTTTTATTAGACGAGGGCGATCTTGTCGAACATTATTATGTAGATACCTAGTTAAAATTGCACGCGCGCAATCTCGTGATACGCGAAACGTCCGATCGTATTTTTGGTCGAACGAAAACGAGGTAATAATAAGAAGGCGAATTACGATACGCGAATACTTTCACGAACACATTCATAAGTTAAGAGCCTTTGGTCGATTAGATCGTTCGTGGAAATTAGAAAAGGAGGATGAGCTCGAGTCAAACTAAGTTTCTGATGGTGTGACACGCGAGAATAAGACGGCTGCACGAAAGCACGTGTTTTCGTGGTTCACCGGGTATAGCGAACGAACCAGAATCGATTCGTATCCACTGAATTAATTACGCGCCCATTTTCTACTTGCCATCGAGGCGTACGATGGCTCGCCATTTCCACGTTGATCGATCCTTAGAATCGAGTCCGAGGAAATAAGGAGAATGAAACGTCTTTTCACGGAACCAGAGCCAGGAGATTACATGGAAACCAGGTAAAAAGGAAGGCCATCGATCGGGATGTTAATTTTTAACCGATCAATTTGAGACCTTTATAGTGTCTGACGTCTCGTAATCATTTATGTATTTAAATACGATTCGATAACGAATTAACGTCATTAAAGGACTTTTCAAGATCCTTTACATTTTAATTTCGCTTAAAAATATCTATGTACCTTTTTCCTCTAGCGTGTTCGTTTCTACGTTACATAAGAAACACGTTGAAAATGAGGAGGACATATTCGTGCGATCGTATCACCGGGACGGCCGCTAAACGAAATGGATATTTACGGTTTAGAAAAGAGAAAAGGAAAAAAGGAAAGACTCGAGGCATAATTGAAACGCCCACGCTAACCGACGCTTGGCGAAACGCCAGGAGACGCGAATGAACGAGTATACGTCTCGTCGTCGCACGTTTCATAATGCCACTTGCATTTCAACTTATCGTTGAGCAAACAGTACCGCTTACAATAAAACAAACGGCACGAGGGCAACGATATTTTCTCTAAAAGCTAAGTCTATTTGCGGACTCCGAGCATTTATAAAGTTTCCCTCGAACATGTTAATATTATTTACATGTTACGAAAATTATTCCATCGTTTATGATTTTTATTCCATTTTCCCATTTTAATTTTATGAAAATATCCCGTATGATAATTTATTTGCACGCTTCTTTTTTTAATAACATAATACATGTTAATTAATTATAAATGTTTTTACAAATATCTTGCGTAACGCATCCGGCGAGAGACTATCTCAATTACAATGAATTCGAAAATATATTACGTGGAGTACGTGGAACGCTTCAAAATTGGACACAGTCGCTTAGCTTTGTAGACATTCGCGGCTGTCGGTGTTAATCTTTCTCCGGTTGCCTCTGGGATCGTCGTCCCGCGATATGTTCGTTAACAACCAAGAATATCGCTGTCTAGTCGCTCGAAAACAACTTTTGTATAGTTAAATACGTCGAATGATCCAAATTTATAATTATATCGAGTGGATATATTTGACGCCGTTTCCTCTTCTATTGGGGGGGGGAAAAAAAAAAAGAAAAAAAAAAAAAAAGATACCTAAATAAATAACAAAAAATAAAAGGAATATTACAATTAAATTCTATAAAGAACACGAAAGAATGATCGATCAAGTGGCCAAAAACCAGACAGGGAGAAGAGAAAATTTCCAAAAATTTTTTATTCGGTCGTCGATTAATGGACTTTGAAAGGAAGGAAGGAAGGAAGGAAGGAAGGAAGGAAGGGGAAAGTTTTCAAGCACGGTAGAACGGTAGAAATAAACGATTCCAGGGAGTGAGATAGCTCGCGAAAGTAGGGTAGCCACTACTACGGTCGATCTTCGAAATGGCCCGGTTCGTAAGCGACATCTCGGCGTGAAGAAACCGCACGTTGCCGAGGAATTCGATCGAAGGTCGAATTCGACGCGCGCGCAGATTTCCATCGTGCGGAAATGATCATTTCCCGAAGTCGCGGAGTCAGCAAAATTCACGAAATCGCATTCCTGACAGCGAATAGGATGGAGCAAGAGAAAGATAGAATTGGCTGAATAGATAGAGAAAGGAGATAGACGTATATGACGAGGAGAAACACGAGTCGACCGGCGAATCATATTTTGGTGGCGTAGCAACGCCATGGTAATTAGAGCGACGAGCCTCGAATAAGGTTACGTTCTCGTGAGGTTACTTTATCGGTCGGACGTACTGCGAATTTACTGCTACTAGCGGCGAATGTATTGCTAGATAATAGAACTAAATATTTTCCATCATTGTCTCGTAGAAAATTCGTTCGATAACGCTTTTAAAAAGATAAGTAAACGTCGAATTGCTCGTTTTAATTTACGACCGATTAAGTTTTTATTATCGTCATGCGTATAATATCGTACATATTATATTTAAGTGGATATATTTTATGACTCGCATAAACAATTTATGCGCATTATTATTAAAAATGGTATCAGCTTGATAACACTTTCAAAGACGTTAAACTGCGAGCAATTAATAATTCAAATCAGTTGTTTCCGATTCAACGAAGATATAATTGAAGTTCTACATTTTGATAGGCAGATTTAGTCAGGATGTTTAGCGGATCTGATCACAAATTCTTGGATATATTTTCGCGTTGACTTTCGAGAAGTTAATCGCGTAGAATTTACGATTCCAAACTTCCTCGTTCCCCTTATTTTGGTGAATATATTTGTAAAATTTAATCATAAATATGGTTGAACCGACTGTAAATTTGTACCGGTGAAATTACGAATTCATAAACTCATGAGTTTTATAGTCTTATTTAACTTTGAATCGAATCGTGAAACTTTCCGCAGAAGAATCTATTCCGTGCCTTATTTCATGTATTCGTTTCGTTGAGAGTAATTTTAATTAAAAATCTAACATTAATCGAAATTCTTAATGATTCGTACTGGATCCGCTCTTTATATCGGACGATGAACGCGCGCTACTCGATAACGTCATAATAGTCCTTATTAGTTCGACCGAGAGAATAAGAAATTCTTGCCGTAAATCTCCTCGTAAAATAGCATGCGACGTTGATAGTTAAAGCAAACGGATTGCTTTATACTCGGTTTCAACTTGATTCCATTGTCGCACGAGAGTTCAAGGACGAGTCGCGTCGTTCCCTTGAAACTTCCGACAGAAATCGTCGAGAGATACACATCGAATCGATGCGTCACCTCGACGTCACCTCGCGAGGTCCGCTAGGGTTATCGATCGTCCTTCGGGTTAAAAGATACAAGACCATGAAGAAAGACAAAAAATTAAACAAACGCAAAAGCTACAGATATAAGCACAGATACGTATGCATGGTAGTGCACCTACCTATATAACGAGTTGCACAAATATTCAGACATATTTTGATATTTATTCCTTTTTTTTTTTTTTTTTTTTTTTTTTCATGAACACGAAAAGTGCTCCAAATTGTTTAATGGATATAACAAAATTAATGCGTTGTATGAAATCCTAATGAAGAATTAAAAATAAAAATAAATCATTTTGTTACAGCAGCCATACAAAATATCATTGGATGCATAAAATACAATTAGAAGTATCATTAGAATTGATTGAGCAATTGTGTAGAACTTTGTCCGATATATAAAATATTATTTGATTCGATAAAGTGTTGCGAACCACTGTACTCCTAACAAAGAAATGAATTCTTTGTAAAGAGATATTATAAAAACGACTTTAAATAAAAGAAGAATATAGTCTGAAAAAAAAAACGAGTGCACAACTGTTTGAATGCTTTCCAGCAAAAGTTCTATCATCGATCGAAATATCGTTGTATAGAAGTTACGTAGTCGATCATTACATAAAAAAAGAAAGAGAAAAAAAGAGAGCTCACATTCGAAGTAGAGAATAGATTAGATAAGACGCATTTCTCGTGCGTTTGCATCGAATTAAAAAGTTTTGTGTCTTTCGAACGACATTTTCTACCTAGATTAATTTTTATTTATTTCGAAACTTGATACGAAAACATTTTTTTTTAACGATCAGCAATGACTCACCTGGATATATATATATATATATATATATATATATATATGTGCATCTATCGATCGAGTTACGAGCTGGAGGACGAGAAACGCCGAGAAGATGCTTTTTAAGTGTTAGGCTCTCTCGAAAGCTCGAGTTTACTTTTCATAAAGCCGACGTCGGTAACGCATCGCATTCGTCGTTAATTAGCAGCAACAGGTGACGCCGAGCGTGTCCGACGCTTTACCGGCTGACACGTTTATCAACCACAGACCGAATATCGAATCGGCGAATCAACGCGAAATGCACTCTCGCACAAGAGAACACAGAATCTACTCGCTTAATACTCGAATAAGAAGAATCGATCGTGGCACTCGACGACACAATCCTTGCCTCTTCGCTGCTACTCGCATAAAATTTAAAAATCTTATTGGAAGATTTCCGTTATCGGAAGGAACTTTCGAAAGAAAACCAACGTTCCCCAGTGGTTGGCACCACTAACGATAACAGTAGCGGTAGTACTAATTGTGATAGTACTAGCAGCGATGGTGCTGTAGTAGTAGTAGTAGCGATATCAGTAGTAGTAGCAGCGACGCGACAATGGAGCTTGCAACAGGTTTCAGAAAAGTAGCCGACGATGCACGAGTTGCAGCCGTCCCAATGTTCTGGACGGCACGAACCTTCGAATTCGGACTTGGTTCCAAATTCAGGCACGAATGAGCTTTTCGTGAAAGCTCGCCGAGGTGACGTAGTATAGAAGAACACGTGGTCGAACTACGATAACGATACTTGCTTCTTATCGATTTACTTTTTTATCATTTCTTCACATAAACACGCACGTACTTTTTCACATACTCGCGAGGTATTCGAAAACTTGAAGAGAGGAAAAAAGAGGCGATTTAGAAGCGAACAGAATGAACATAGGCTGGTAAGATATTGCTTATTATACGCGACACAGTGAACGGTTTCGAAGTGCGCCTGTACGCATGCATCGCTAGCACTATTCTCTTTTTCTTTCTCTTTCTGTCTCTATCTTTTCGTCTCTCTCTTTCTCGTACTTAGCCACGTCCCAGCGTATTTCTCTCTCATTCTCCCTCATGTTACTTCTTTGTCGACGCTTCTTCACTCTCGTCGTGCCTTCTTCTTCTTCTTCTTCTTCTTCTTCTTCTTCTTCTTCTTCTTCTTCTTCTTCTTCTTCTTCTTCTTCTTCTTCCGCGCCACGACGTTATCGGCTCACATTAATAACGTCAAGTAGATAGAGAGAAACAGTGCCTCGTGGAAAGATGACGAAAGCAGGAAAGTATGATGGAATAGGAGCTCGACTTTAGCCACATTGGTGGGTAGGTAGCTTGCGCGGGAACGCCTGGCGTCCGGATAAAAGCGTTCCACAATTTATGAATAGAGTCTGCATATAGATCCACCTATACATATGTATGTGTACCTACTACCGATCGATTCCGCATGGTTGTAAAGGCATATTAGATTAGATTGGAAGCATTATTTCTTCTATTTAGAAATGATTTCATCTGTTACTTACCCCCCCCCTCCCTGCCTCTCTTTCCCTCTCACCGTTTCTCTATCCGTAGAAAAGGAAACTTTAAAAAGAAATCCGTGAAATATGGAAGTGGCGAGATAGAAGAAAGCGATGTTTCTTGAATCGTATTGGTGCTTTAATCCAAGTCCGAGCATCCGAGCTGTTCGCCGCGCCAACTCTGAGCTCTTTTTATCCGGAATAAATTAGGCCGTCAAATAAATAACCTTATCTCGGCTCTTTCCGGCAAGTAGCTAGCTTCTGGTGCCTAATTGGTATTATCCTCCGTGTTACAATGTCTCGGGCTATTAACGAGACACTTTTATCTGGCCGAGCGAACACCCTCCGTCTTCTCTCGACGTACGAACTCTGTAACCACGGAGAAACGTAGGGTCGACGAGTAATTAGCGATAATAGAGTTCCATTTCGTCTTTTCGAAGAAGATTGTTATTGAAAAGCACAAAGTCTCATCATTTCGGGCAGTCCATTCGTTTGTTTTACGGTTCGTTTGTAGTTCTCATCATTGCGTTTGATTCGAAAGAATTCTTCGTTCTCGAACTTTGCGAATAGATTGCAGTAAGAGATCTACTCTACTACCGCTTCTCTACTAGTTTTAATTGCTTTTATAATTTTCTCGAGATTCTTCGTATCACAAGGAATCTCGAGAAAAAGTTAAGCAACTTTTTTCATTCGGGTCTTCGTTTAAAAAAAAGCGCGAACCGTTTAGTGGTATCGCTAAGTTGTATCAAATCGTAATACCAAAAAACACTCGTCTTGCTTATTAATCGATGAAAAAAATTTATTCGGTATTCGTAAGAATGATCGAAAATATAGGTTAATCCTGTATCTCTATTGACGTTGATCGACGATAGAAATATACCCTCGTTCTAGCCGATCTTTTCTAGACGATCAATTTTTGGGGAATACGGTAAGGTATGACGCGTTTCGACACTTTTCCACTGGTGAATTCTATCTAGTAAGAGAACCACCAATGGGTCTAATTTTTTGTTCCCATCGATTCTCTTTTTACCTCACGTCTCATCGCTCGCAGCATTACGGTTAATGCAAAAATGTAAAATCGTTCGTAGTGATCCACTTACACACGTACAACGTATAACTTTCTATTCGTACGCGTAAACGAGTTATACGACGTTAATATCGTTCATCGATTCGATCGAGATCGCGTTTCGATAGAAACGCGGAGCGGGAAAGAGGGAGACAAAATATTCTCCGAAGGACTCGCGCAATGCATAGGGATAAAGAGACGTCGTTAATGCGTTACTCCGTCGTTGGCTTCGTTAATAGATTTTGAAATGGCCGCAGGTTCGTTTAATTAAGTGATTTTATTTGCCGCGGATAATCCATTTCGTTTGCGCAATCGATATAGAAAGGAATTAAATTTAATCGTACGGAATTTAGTTGGCCATTTCAAAATGAATGATCGTACTAATTATTCGATTGATATTAATGACAAAAGGATTCGTGGAAAGTTTATCTTTTGTCAATGACTTACGTTTCGTGACGAAAGGTGGAACGACTTGAACAACGAAAAAAAAAAGGAATATCCATGATATTTCTAAAAGAAAACGCATTCGTATAATCTTTTCGTTCGATAGATTTATTCTACCCTTTCCCTGATCTTTTTTAATAATATATATATATATATATATATATATATATAATTTTTCTTTTTTCTTTCAAACTCGTAGCTGGGTATAACTTTACGGATTTTTCCAATACGTTGTGAAAAGAGAGAACGATCAGTTATTATAAGGGACGATCGTACCGAGAAGTTTATTACGCGCGATAAATTGTACGCGAAGCGAGAGCTTGACATGCATTTTCTCGATCGCTAAAAATGGGATTTGATTTCGGGCCATGAGATCAAAAGGGAAACGAAACGGACGAATCCGGCACGTTTGCGTTAATTCATTATCCTTATCGAGACACACATTGGATCATGGAATAAACGGAAACAATAATATTAAATTTATACGCGTTTATTCGTATAGGATACATCGAGTTTCCGCAAATCAGTCTTCCTTTTAAACGCAAATCCGTGACTTGTTTGATGAAAAGAACAAATCTAATAATGAGAAAAATTGAACGAAATTGTAGAAAAAGAAAAAAATGTACTCTTAAAGAACTTATCGTTGAAACGGGACGACGAATCGATGACGTGTCTATCATTTTGTGTGAGGCTTCGCAAACAACGATCCACGTGCATCGAAGATGTACGTATACGTAACACGAACATTGAAGTTGCACGCAAGATAATCCCTTCATCGGCGCAAAACGGAAGCGCGTACCGGCAGTAATCCGGCAGACTGGCTGCATAATCGACCGTGGAATTGAATTCCCTCTCTGTCTCCTTCTCTTCCAGTCCTCCGAACCGTTTCTCCCCTCCTCCTCTTCGTAGATATAGCTTTACTCACTCTCCTTCTCCCTTAGCCTCGGTTTGCCCGCTCCTCTCGTGTCATCCGTCTCTTCGTATACGTCCCATTAAATCAGCTGCCTATGAATGCAACGAGATTGCTATTAATACGTCCGATATCCTCGTGCCTCATCGATATAAGTTAGTCTATATAAGAATAACGGCTATAAAGGTTTAAATATATGGATGATTTATTGACGGAACGATACGCCGTAGAAAATTTTTGATCGACGTGGCTATAAAAAATTATAAATGACGATTAAAAAATCATTGAAATGCAAGAATCTATGAAGAAACTGTTACAACCGGTTACATCGACCATGCGAGTTTGTCGTCGAATCGATAAGAGAACTTCCTTTTACGTGATCTCATTATGACTTATTGGTGCCACGAGTGGAAATAACGGGTCGCTTCGAATCAATGGTATGTTTCATTTTTAACGATCGGATGGAGCACAATTTTCCTTTAGCTATCGGTAAGAGGTAATAGAAGAGGAAATACGATTGCGAAGGAATCATTCGTGGAACGAATTTAATACCGAAAAGAAATATAAGAACCATCGAAAGAGTTTGTTTCGAAATGCGTGATACCTTATCAAATAGATAATGGATAAATCGATGTAATTCCTTGAAATTCTTCCCAAGAAGATAACGAAAAACAAACGTGCATTAAATCGAAATGCACGATTTACGTCGTTCTAATAGCGAGAGTTCGAAAGGATTTTACGTGGCGCTATTTCTGCGGACTCATTTCGTTGACGCGCACCGTATGTGCATAAAGGAGAATAGGAAAATGGGAGCGTTAAAATAGGATTCATGTTGGGTGCTCGACTTTAACCGAAGAACTCGAGACAGGAAGAAGGGTTTTGCCGATCCCTGACGAGGCGAACAAGAGCCACCACGGCTTGATAGTTACAGAGGTAGACATACTATATATGCGATCGACCGATGGCTGTGAACGGAACAATTGAACGCTTCGCAGAGAGTTAGAGAGAGAGGGAGACCGAGTGAGATGGATAGCGAAAGAGGAGAGTTTACGGATGTGACATCGGCAGGCGCAATTTCCCCCGTAAATAGCAGAAACCACTAAACCCGAAATTGTCCCAAATTGCGTGTACCCGACTTACTTGGTTCATAACACAGGCGGTACGGCGTAATCTTCTCGATTGGTCAAGATTGGGGTGTGTGAGAGAGAGAGAGAGAGAGAGAGATAGAGAGAGAGTGAGTGAGTAGGACTGTTCGAAGAAAAAATTTACGAGACAATTGATTTCATGTCCATTCTCTCGCGCATCATGCAAAAAAAAAAAAGAAATAATATCTTGAATGATAACTGGCCCGAGTCATCTTCATTCATATCGACGACAATAACAGATCCGTATCGAAGATTCCGTTTCAAGTTTCAAGATAAAAAAGTTCTTATAATAATGGTGCAGCGGCGACATTGATATCTCCCAAAAGAAGCATCATTTTGAATTTATTGGATCACGTGCGATCGTTGAGTCCAGCCGCCCCCATAAGTAGCAGATACGATCTCTTTCGAAGAAGCAATTTCATGGGTAATCATCAAAAAGCGAGAGCTTGTAAAGCGAACGGATCGGTACTCTGCGACTATCTAAACGCTTTTTCGTCGAACTCTCGTAATCGGATTACACTTAGTCCTCTCTAAAATACGCAACGTAGTAACAAATTGAAGGGTATCTTTGTTGATCGAACTGAAAATATGAAGAGCTCGATGTTGATTGTTTCTTGTTCGTAATAATTGTAACAAAGCATTTCGCTTCATCGCTTTCGTCCTATATAATAAATAATTAAAAAAGAAAAGAAAAATCCTACTACGTACTACGTAGTAATAGAGGAAACTCTTTTCTTCTATTACGTACGTACTACTTACGTACTACGTACTACGTACGTAATAGAGGAAAAGTAGAAAAGATTTTTATTATCAAAGAATCAAGAGACGCGACACGATTTTACATCCGAGCGATCGAGATGACAAAAGTCGATGCATCATTTCGTAGTTCTCGAAAAGAATGAGAATCGCAGTGACTAGCCAACGTGGACGACTTAAAGACCGGATTGTGTATCTCAGAAGTTTCAGGTGACTTCGATGGATAGCGTAATCCAATATTATAAATGGTCGCACGAGGAAAAAGCAGGAAAGAAGAGCGATTTATCATTCCGGCTCTTGCCCTGTCTCACGAGGTTAATCCTTCTCCTTATAGTACCGATTTATTTCCGTTGGGTGATTAATTGTTTTCTAATGCGAACGACACACTATCGACGAATCCTTATTAGCGTTGCTTCATCGACGTTACCTCAAAAGCACGACCATAGACAGCTTCGTTACATTTATTAAATAGGAAAAGAGCTTTCTTTTAATGGAGCTGTAATCCCATCAAATAGAAATAGTCCTTTTTTCATTATTATATTCGATGAGGATGAATTTTTTTAGAAGGGGAAAAAGGCCAAACGACGAGTTGAAAAAATACGCGTATAATTTTACTTTTTTCTTCCTTTAAACAAATAAATTACTCTCGTTCATTCCCGCTGATATATATTCACCTCGGAAATATTTTCAAATTCCTTCGGTTGGATTATCATATCAGCAGTCAAGAATCCATAATGCCGATCATATTATGCACCCTTCTTGGAATTGCGAGGGCAAAGAAATTTCCAAACTCGCACATTACGATACTAGTTTAATATTCGCGATTCACGGTCTCTTGGATAATCCAACGTGAAATTCATTTGAAAGAATCGAATATCGGGAAGAGAGGAAAAGATACTAGGGGAATGAATGGAGAAGTAGCGATTTTTGTCGTCTTCGGCAATAGACGAGGTGAAGATCGGTATTATTTCCTGCCACGATAGATACTCGACTCGACTCGACGACAGATATCTGAGAATTGCAGATTACACGAGATTCGCTGACGCTGTTTGCATCCTTTTGTCGTAAAGATCATTTCCTGCGTTATATTCGACTAAGACATTTTCCCAATCGAAAATGTACAATACAATTGGAATGACGTCAGAGAAAAATCGATAACATGCTCGAACCTTGGAGAGAAATATTTCAATCGTATATGCGTAATTTTTTTATCCCTCACAAAGAGCGTTTCGTTTGTGCAATTACGCGAAAATAATATATTCTTATGAATTAAAAAAATGATTTTACAATTTTCCAACGATTGAATCGTAAGTTGAATCGGAGAGCTTTGCACTTGGCAGGCAAACCCGTTCCTTCGGAACTACCCATCCTACGGAACGATCTTCGGTCATCATCCTTTACCAGACTCACGTTTTACTACCTTAGGAACCGTAGACACATTTGATCATTCAAGCTCCCCCCCCCCCTCCACCCCTCTCTCTATCCCCCCTGCCCCCACTCCCTCCCCCCAAGATCTATACTCTTCTCTTTCGGGGAAGTAAAAAAGAAAGGAAAAGGATAGAGGCATCGATTATTCCAACAAAGATATTCGTCGATTTTACCGTCTGTCGACGAATGACGACGGTCATACGGTGTGTGGTGGCCGGTCAAGAGAGTAGAGAAAAGGAAAATGATCACACATTTGGCAAGGTTCCAGCCAAACGGAAAAATGCTCTCGATGTCTGCCGATGTCTCCGCCTCGTTTATTAACCCGTCGAGGATGCGCCCTCACGCTTTATATCCGGTTATGTCTATCCTGCCTGCCTCTTTTCTTGCTCGATATTATACGGATTACATTATTCATGTTTTCCTTTATCCGAATACTCTTCTTTCGGCGCGACATCGTCGACGAGGAGAATGCTTGGAAAAATTCGAGGTGGGGGCACTAGAGATACGGGAGGGCAGCGAGAGAAGTGAGAGTACGCTAGAGACGGCGCCTTCCTCGATTTAACGAAGCAATTTAAGTGTCTGAGTTGTCCGTCCGATACGTTGAAAAGGTCGACGTAGAAAGAAAAGAGAGGCTAAAGGAAAGAAAGAAAGGGGGAACGATAAAGAAAACGATAAATCAAGGAAAAGATCTTTCCTGATTTTTTTTTCAACTTTCATTATATCCTGTTCAAACTTTTAACTCGTAGAAAATGGTTCGTCGGTTCTCACTGGTATGAACGACATATATACATGCATACATATATATATATATATATATATATATATATATATATATATATATATTAATTAATGATTGCAATTGATTCCTTTTCCTGGTTTAGTTTATTCCAACGATACTATTCGTTAATTAAAATATAAAGAATATTGTATTATTCTCTTAGAAAGAAAAAATTAAAGGAAGGGCTGAGTGAGAGGGGAAAACTCGATTCTGATCAAATTTCAATCGGAGCCCTTTAAATACGTTAGCAAGACGCGCAGGAAGCATCGATCTCGCGTAACAAGACCACTTCCAATGTCTCATATTTCGTTAGACGAAGTTCGATAACGCGATAGGAAATTACCTATCTCCTCTAGAAGATGAGTACATTTTTAACATCGATCGAAAATAATATACGAATTTTCCTCTTTCTTTCTTTCTTTTATATAAGCCTCACATGCTATGGGTAATATTTTCCAGCGATAGTAATTCCATAAGACATTAATGCGTGAAAGATAAAATTTCTACAAGAAAGATGTCTTCAAAGAAGCATACAATTACGAAGTTCTAAGATGGAAAAGGAGAGTGCGGAGAGGAAAACGATATATAAAGCCTTTCTCCCCTTACTTAGACGTGGAATTTCGATAGAGTCATTGCTTTCAACTACTACACTCACCTAGAATCATGCGAGTCTCTCAAATAAGAAAGAAGAAGCATTTAGATACGTCTGTCGCTTGTAGCTGGTGATGGGAAAGGGTGCTTACTTTAGCCCTTTCGTGTCTTTAGTGCTACACCTCTCGCTTCTGGATCATTATGGCCGTCGCCTGCCATACGGCTAAGATCATTGTTCTGCTTCTAATAACTGAGAGTGCTCATACCGCCTAGATGATTCCAAGCGAGATAGACATTTTCTCCTTTGCTAACCAACTACTGCACCACCCTCTCTCTCTCTCTCTCTCTCTCTCTCTCTCTCTCTCTCTCTCTTTCTCTCTGCTCATTCTCTATCAAGAAGGACGGGACTTATTCGCTCAAAGTGGATGGCTTTAACGCGCGAATACTGTCTGAACTTATGATACGACCGCCGAATACGTACTTGGACGTTCCACCTGAAATTCGTCTCTATTCCTAGCGATTAATCTTTTAGACACTAATCGTTGATTTTGTATATCAGCTAAAGATTTCAAAATTGTTCTATTCCTTACACTCTATGATCCTCTTATTGCAGTAAATTTTAGCTTAGAAGGAATAAAAAGGGACAAGATCAATATCTTTAGGGTCTATGTAATAAGAAAACAAGCGAGTTAGGTAAACAAGTTCGACTAAACTTTTTAAAGATTACGATCGTAAGTTTCAAACAATCGCATCACTACCTGCGAGGATACCTGGACTTTTTCAAGGGTCGTTCCAGTTTCATAAAAATTCACTACGAAGAGACGAATCGTTCAAAAAGTTGTATACGTTTACCGGAAGACAACTTCAGGAACTTGCTACCAAAAGGTTTACCTGTTTCCTGTATTGTATACACGGATACGCGGGTCAAGAAAAGATTTATGTCTCGCACCAAGTTACAGGACATTTTCCGCATAGACATGCGCACTAATCTCGAGAAGCTTACACAGCTCTGCACGCGTATCGCTAAACATTTATCTTCATTCCTGAAACAAGTCCATTTTATTCAACCATTTCTAGTGAATAATTCGATGGAACGAGTGCGCGAGAAAAGTCCGATTCTATAGTATTCGCAGTAAATTCTGTAACTTTGAGCCAGCAAATACTTTAAAATAAATAAATAGATATATGTGTGTGTGTGTAGATCTATCAAATTTAATATATAACAATTGAAAAAAAAGAGAACAAATAAAAGCAAGCACAAAGACGACAAATATCTCCAAACGTTTTCTTATTACGTCAAAACCCTTGGCGGTTTCGTTATAACAAGCATTGTAGATGAAAATCATTCTTCGCGCCCTTCGAAAGGAAAGTCTCGGCTGTGGATCCTTCGTATTCCATTGAAATACCCTCTCGACGACCAATGGAGAAAGTCCACGAAGTTACGAAACGAGAGTAACAACTTTCGCCCGGAGCGTACTGCATTCAGGAAGACTTCTCCTTCAAGAACAACTTCCGCCGAGTTCCCGTGGAAACTCGCAACGACGTCAGAAATTTGTTGCTTCTGACTAGTCATAAAAGCTTTGCATAAATACTCGCTGAGCGTGGCAGACGAAATCTTCTCTCATTCTTCGTCTTCGTCATCGCTTGTCTCTCTCTCTCTCTCTACTTTTTTTCTTTACCCATTTATATTAACTGAAAAAAGTGATTTACAAATCGATATCTCTTTTCAATCGTGATAAAAGTCTGTGACTTCTATCCTCTCTCCTTCCTAAAATATTTTACTCTTCGAAGTCGAAAGCTTCTTAACGATCCAGTTGGCGTTGTTGCACCATTATAGTAATCTTGAGGACGTCGCGTCGTTGCCATCTTGCCAAGACTGCTGAATGCGCTTCTTGTGTATACGTCGAAACCCATGGTAACCTTATATTACCGTATCATTCGACTATCTACAAGATTTAATTACAGGATCTAAAATAATCGGTAGGTACGAAGAACGATTAGTCGCAACTATATCACCATAGAGAGGCAATTAAATGGATACTAGAAGATAATCGCGTTAGATCGGGAATATTAAACTGCCTGGAAATCGTGAAGAGTAATCCTCTTTAACGTTTGCTTTACGAGTTTCGTCTCTTTATTTTGTAGCTTTGTTCGTTAATTAATTAAAGGAAAAAAAAAAAAAAAAAGAAGAAGAAGAAAAGAGACGAAGAAAAAGCTCAAGTGATCAAGAAGAAAGAGAATAAAATTTTATCGACGATCAGCGAAACTCGTGACTCTTCGAATGGCAGCAATCGGTTATATAATAAATAAAATATTTGCGAAGGTAGACTCTCGGCACGTTCGAAAAACGTCAAAAATGGAATATAACTCGAGGCAAGTCTTTCCGCATTTCCGGCCTGTCAGTTCGAGCGACACGAACGAGCGAGACGGCACGAGGCAGTCTGATGTCTCAGCACTTTGTGCACTGCGTTTTGTTCGGAGCCGAATTGATTTGTCTCGGTGAAAAGCACGTTCCGTTGAAAAACAGAGAAACCTCTATTTCTCTTTCTGTCTTTCTCCATCTTCCTCTATCTGGCCCTATTCGTTTCACTTCCGCATCGACAACTAATGACTATCTCAAGGCAGGCACGACTCTTTCGATTTTTACGCATCCGCTCTTCCATTCCATGCTCCTTCGACTTTAATTACGAGTAATATCGGTATAATCAGCGACGCGACCCAAGAAATCCTCGAAAACTTTATTCCTCTCGCCTAAATATAATACACTTCTTAGTCTATTCTACTGGCTATCAATAATCATACGACGATGATCGATAATAATCGAGTGCATCCATTTAAACGCATGCACTTTCATTTAAACATCATGTAGACGTTCATACAACGTTAAAATAAAATAATTTTAATATTAAATTTTAGTATTTCGATAAGTTCTTAAGTATACAAATAATGTATAATCCATGCAGAGTATAATAAACAAGAAATATTTAAACAATGATCTATTTGTTTAAACATTCCGAAGTTACCGAATATAAAATAATTTTAACAGAATATTTAAAAATGTTTCAATTTCAAACTCGGGGTCTTTGCCGGTATATAATGGAAACAGAAACGAACTCGCAAGTAACTTTGACGGTTATTTAATCAGTTTTCTTTTGCGTTTCAACGTAATATACATCGAAATTCACTCTTTTCGTAATAATTTGCACTTTCGATAATTTTATAGTTATTTAAACGATAACCGATAAAAAAGGGGCAAAGGTAGGAGATTAAGCATCGAAATGTGAAATGAAATAAGTCGAAAAGAATAGAGTTAAAAAAAATCTGCAACGGGATGTATCGACTTGATGAATGTACTTTGCGATTAAAAAATGTATGATAATACTACATATAATATTTCGTTCATATAGAATCATATAAACAATTTAATAAGTTTTACATTTAATTTCAATTTAGTTTAATCAAATTAAAATTAATTATTCTCATTATATAATATTGTGTATGCGTATTTTATCAGGAAAGTTCAAATTACGGAACGAGCATATGGGCAATTAATTAAGAAGCACATTTCTAAAATTAACGCACATTATCTCTACGATACAAAAGAGTATTTTTTCGTAATAGGATACTGAGGATATAATTGCATATCTCTTATATAAATGTGCTTGTATTAAATAAGAAAGTATTAGTGTTACTAGTAAGTATGATTTTATTACAAGTAGTTGTCGTCGGGTACACTCATCGAGTATTTCAATCGTGCTCGAATTTACATCGCATCGTTATATCGATCAAACGGATATAAATTCGACGATCTTTCTTTCTTTTTTTTTTTTTTTTTTTTCTTATTTAACATTTCAGAGACTGACTGTTTATTTTAAATTACCTCTCGGTCGAATTTATTTCAGCATTTTTAAGAAAAATTCAAAAATTAAATATATTACTATCGATACCGAAAGCGCAGATTGAAAGAAACGAAGGGAGAGCCGTCACGTTCGAGCATATCGGCTAAAAGATTTTATCAACGGAAATGCAGATCGATCCATCTATAAAACTTTCACTTAGCTCGCGCTCCTTTCTCGCTGTCTACCTTGTACTACGACCATCTCATTTGCATTCCTTTGCTTCCTCTTCTTCGCCCTTTACCCCTGCTCGTCCAGCTATAATGGTATACCACGCGAATATCAATGTCTCTCCCGTCATCCCTCTTTCATTCTTTTACTTTTCTTTTCTTTTTCGTATATCTCTTTCTCCCTTATTCCTACTCCCTGCCCTTTCTCTTGGATCGAATGATACATTCGTCTCCACTCGGAACCATTTCCATCACGAGCCAATCGATTTCCGAACGTTTCGTCAAATTTTCTGATCGTCTGGGTGACCTACTTCATCGACGTCACGTAACTTCGTCTTCTCCCGGCCACTTCAACACAAACGTTCGGCCAACTTCGTTATTGTAAGAAAACCATCACGTGGTGCTTGACGATTCGTCTTCTTCTGTTGCTCGCAAATCGTGAATTTCTTATCGATATTCAGGCGGAAGGGGGAAAAAGGTGAAAATAGGTGAAAATCCGTCGATTCTAATGCAATTGAAATCCATCGCGCGCGCGCGCACAAATTAATCGAATCGTTCCAACGTTTAAGTGGCTCTTGATTTTTTTTTTTTTTTTTTTTTTTTTCTTTTTTTTTTTACTTACTTAGAAAACTATGCCCTTTAACTTTAAATAACTTTCTCTTGGAGGGTTTGACCTCGGTAAGAAAGGTACGTTCTCTGAGTAAAAAATTTTCTCGTTTCGGTAAGGTGTTCCTTGAGATTATTTCGTCGCTCTTGGACGAGCCAAATTTAGTTCTGAAGTATAACTCAAGTGAAAGATTCTTTAGAATCGACGACAGATTGTTCCTGTTTTTCTTCGAAGTGTTGCAATCTCTCGTTTCGTTCAATCGTTCGATTCGAGAAGGTTGTGTTTCATCTTTTCGTTCTTCATGGTTATTCGTAGACAACGTAAAAGTACTTTTAAGCGGAACAATTTTATTTCGAGCCAAGTCATTTCTTTTTTCTTCCATTGGCAATTCCTCGTTAAGCTTTCCCATCGAAGAACTCAATGAGTCCTTCCCATTCTCTGCCTTTAATGACATCTTCTGCACAAAAGTAAGAAGATTTTTTACGAAGGAATATAAGAGACATAATAAAAGATTACATCGTAAGAGAAGAAAAGATTCTACGTCGCAGCTTTTCCATATCGCTACGTTATTTGTCAAAGAGGCAATCTTAGTAACGAGCGCGTCGAGGAAGACTAAAATTGATAGCCCGCGAATTCTACGAGTGCGCCTATGACTACGTTATCGTCATTTTTCTTACTTACCATCCTGTTTATATTATAGACGGTACGTTTGTCGAAGCCCCCGTTACGCTAAAATTCGAGAAGTTCGTCAAGTTTGTCCAATTAAAAAAGAATTTTTATAAATGAAAATTAAAGTGAAAAATGCATCACGATTTAAAATAACCATTGAAGAGAATTACTTAATAAACACTCGATTACTTTTAATCCCTTTCACGATGTAAAATATCTTGGAAAAAGTTACGTCATGTCGCAATAATACGCTCGTATTATATAAAGGAAAATCGATCGAACGAGATCCCAAGGTGTAAGATTCTTGATTTCTTACTTTTGATTTCTCTCGTTCGTCTACCTTGTATAACGTCTCGTAGACCTTCTCCTTCGGGAAAGTCGAACTCATTGAAATCGATTTTCTTGTCCGATAGTGGCCTTTCGTGAGAGTAGCTAGATCGTCGAGAACCTTTACAACGAAAACATACGTCGTGCGAGAAACCGTTCTATCCAGAAGAGAATACCCAGATGTCCTGAAAGATCGCTTTTTTTTTTTTTTTTTTTTTTTTTTTTAAATCATCTTTGTCTATCTTTTTTTCCTACGTTAAACGTACTCCATCATATAATCGAAAACGTTAACTTTTACTACAAATTACTACGGCACGTACTATAGTTGGAGGCACGAATAAATTGATACGCGAAACGTTATCGATTTTCCATGCCATCGACGATATCGTTCCTGACGATAGATAGATTTATATAATAATCGTCAATCGTGAATAGGATCGCGTGCACACCGATTCGCACACCTTTTTACTACGGAATAATCTTGTTTTTGTCTCCACGTAGTTATCTTAATACATAACCAACGATTAATCCAGCATTTTTACCGTCCACATGTTTCTAACGGCCATTATATCGATAAAAGAAATTTATTAAATGAAGTTGTCGAATATTGCACGGCGTAATATAATAAAATTAATATACTCACTCAATTGTTATTATTTACAACTTTGAATATGTATTAATTAATTAAAAACTAGGACAAAGAAAGTGTTGATCGTAAGAGCCCAGCATATTCTCATAATTATGAAGACGGTCGCACGATAAAAAGGGTCGATCGTGACATTATGCAACGACGAGGCCGAACGTTTATAGAAGCCAAATGGACGTTTCGAATATAACCTGCAAATCCCTTTGTACGAGAACGACAGTTTAATTAATCTCGAGCTGCCTCGGACGTTCGTTCGCCACCTGCATTCATTCCTCCCACACTCCTACCCCCCGTTCTTTCTCGAGCCCCAACATTCTACTCCCTTTTCGAGCGCACAAAAGCGATCGCCATTGGTTCGGCCCTTCGTCTCGTAACGATGCACTTGAATATTTTCGCGATCGCAATCCTCGAGAGGTAGAACGCACAAAAGCGACCGATTTTCCTCGACGAACGAAACGTACCGAATATATAGGAATCCATGTGAAAGCTAAGGGACAAAGATGGATTTCAGGTATAAATATAATCACCGATGTCTACGAGAAGTATTATCGAAGTTTAATCACGTAGTTTTGAACTCTTTGAGCGTTTCACTTACACTCGGTGATCAAATACAATTATTAAACTCATCGACTTCAAAAGTGACTCCTTTGGAAAATTCAGAAAAATGATAAGTTCGATTTTCTCCGAGACGGCCGTCAACGAGTAGACATTCTCCGATGAGAGGATTAGAAAGGATTATTCGACAATGTTGGATCAATTTTCCTAGTTCGTACCTCTCGATGTTAAAATGCGCTAATGGAGCGTGGTAATGAGCTTAAATATACGTTATTCTTTAATCGTAAAAATGAAAAAGTTTTTGAACATTACGTGCTTTTAGTTTTATAAAAGATCGTAATAATAGCTATTACGACTTGAAACTTTTCCTCTTGTGTTTTCCAACAGTCTCATCGATCCACTCTCCTTTTTGTCCCTTTACTTTTTCTTCGCATTAATTTTTTTCTCCTCCTCTTCCTCCCCTTTGATCTTTGAGAACGAATCACTTCGAATATTTTTTTCTTCGCTCCGAAGGACGTGCAAGTTACGTTCATCGACAACATTCGTCTACGTCTTAAACAACCGTATACGATACGCGGGAATTCATTAAAAATCCATCAGGGGCGTAAATACATACGTCGAACGCTCGTCTACGTCTTTGTTCTCTTTCTTTCCTTTGCTCCCTCTCGGGGACCACCAATTCTACGTTTTAATTATAATACCGGAGTAGGATGAAGAAGAGTCGCGCGTAAGTACGATTCGTGCAGAGAGCGCCAGGATGAAGCTTCCGGCCGACAGGAACAAACAAAAGCGCCGTTTTCCGTTTTTGGAGGCGGGCTCCGATATCGCACGAAGAGAAACAATAAAGTCCTCGGTGCCGACTTTCTTCGGCACGATACGCCTCGCGAGTTCATCTCGTGACGAAGAAATAATTGCAAAAAAAAAGAGAGAGAGAGAGAGAGAGAGAGCACAGAAAGAACGGAACAAAAAAAAGGAGAAGCGAAAGAGAAAAATTTCTCACCGGCGACGAGCTATATCGGGGTTTATCCTCAGAGCAGAAGCGGAAGAGGCCGCAAGAGGGAATATATTATCAGGGTTGAAAAGGAACGAAAGAGACAAATAAAGAGAGAGAGAGAGAGAGAGAGGGAGAGAGGAGGGTGACTCGACCGCGCTCCGTCGCTCTTCTTCAGCCGGTCTCCCCGTAAAATTCTAACGAACACGAGACCTTAATGTTTGCGTTCACCGATTCGCATACTCACATACGTCAGGATATCACCGGAATAATTAACACGAATTCGAGACGGCAAAGAGAATCTACAAGTACATATACAGACGTGTAATTTCCGAATAGAACAAATGCAAGAAAGTTGACGCTCATTCAGAACCGAAACAATTGAGTTATCAGGCTTCTAAAGACGAGCATTTTTCTATCTACCACACTAACGAACATATACCTATCTACGAATGATGAACATCCGAAGCTCGTCAAAGTTACCGCAAGAAAGAACCGAACGATTCGGAACGTGAATCTCTTGAAAAACCAACTGATTAAGTTTACATCGGATAAAAGTAATGACGCGTATTTAAATATGAAGGCTCGATTATCAATAAATCAAAGTAATTGAATAATTTCTTTTAAACGTAATCTGAAAGCTTTATCGATGACGTTTATTTACAACGATAATATAATCTATCTTGCGAGCTTGCGAACACTTTTCAATTACATTACATTACATTATTTCACTACACTTGCCAACGTTTGTAATGTTTGCAGTGCTACTAATAACAGTTTGCATTAATATTAAACGCAATGTAACACGTCGGATTGGAACACAAGAGATCTCTACTTAGTGAAAAACAAGAGATAAAGATAAAAAGAAGGACAAGGAAAGAAGGGATAATAATAGTGAAATAAAAAGAGAGAGAGAGAGAGAGAGAGAGAGAGAGAAAATCTTATCTTTTTTTCTATACAGAATGTCACATACGAATGCGAATAAAAATATATTACACGCCCGGAAATGACGAATCGATTAAATCCTCATTTGTTTGTCATTGTCTGAAATAATTTTACCGAAAAGTTTATAGTGATATTATTTTAGCAAAAAGAAAAACGCGACCGTTTGAGATCGCAACTTCAATGTACTCTTGCAAATACGTTTACATGCGTTCGAAGAGGCACGTATGGAAAGCGAACTCGCTCGTCGCGAATCGGCAAACGCGTATCGTCGATTTATACGACGACCTTCTCACCCTTCCTCCCTACTCTTTCTCTTCCTCCCTCGTGCTTGCCGTGGCCCATCCCCCTCACAACAGGCAATTCGATTTCCATGATCCAACGAAAATTGAAATCAAATCCTTCGTGCGAGTCCTCCATTTCGCTACGACGTGCATACGCCCATTTTCGACGTATGTATGAATCTACGTAGGTACGTAGCTCGATCGTTTACACTGCTCGCACGCATTCCCTCGGGAATTTATAGCGCGAAAGAATTCGCCGTCGACGAATAATTAATCCTGCCGATGGCGCCTCGTCTCTCTTTCGTCTATCTCGTTCTCTTTCTCTTTGAGCCCGGATTCGTTAAGTGCGAGCTGATGTATGATTACGAGAAACAGTGCGATTTGAGAAGAAATTTTCTATTAAATCCGAGTATAAAGGAAAAAAAAAAAAAAAGAAAGACCTCCCGACATTCTTGTCTGCTAAACACAAAGTGAAATATTATTTTTTAATTTCGAGCTTTAATGGCGGACGGATACACGGGAGAATGGAAACACGGGTGGATGACCGAGGCAGGATGGAACGACGACTTTGGTACGACTTATAAAATGCTTCTCTATACCACTTGTTAACGATCCTCGCAAATAGTATTCATTTTAACGTGCCGCAAGTAACGTAGTTTTTCGCTACGACCTGTTTCGTTCAACTTCAAGAGGGTTAATCCAACGTGGCTTGTTTCGTTCGAATCCCAAGTCTCCGAACGGGATGCACCTCGGCTAAAACGTGTCTTAATAAAAATGCAAATGTCGCTCTTGTTTAGTTTCAACCGCGAAGAACGCCGACATCGTTTTACGCTCGGTATATTTGTATCGCACTGACATTATGGAGAAGCTTATACTTTGGAAGCACGTAAACTGGAAGAATAAAGGAGCGAAAAATTTGAAAACTGCCTCTTCCTTTCTAGCTTACGTCGATTTTTCGAGAAAATGATAGAAATGGAAGGATGGGAGGGAGAGAGAGAGAGAGAGAGAGAGAGGAAGAGCTGAAAAAAGAAAATCAATTGCAAGCTTTTCCAGCATTTACGAACGATCTTTTCGTTTTCCCTGCCAAATCGAAAGGTTTTAGTTTCCACTTGGTGGTATTTCGCGGAGCTTATCTTTGCATCACGGGACAACAAAATTGACTCGTTCCAGCAGGATTAAACATGCCCGTTATGCCCAGAAATCGCGCTCGCCTCTCGTTCTCCCGTAAAAATTCCTGCCGCCGATCACTCTCATCTGCATGTACACGAGTCGTACGAACGCGTATCTAATCCACGTAAATTGTACACATACATGGGATATATATATATATATACATACATATATATACATAGATATATATATATTATTCATCTACTGGCGTACGCGTTTAAGATGCTGCGTTCCATTCCATAATTATTCATAATGATGCGATACAGCTGCTTTTAATAAATATAAAATATGAGAAATGGACGTTAAGACGATCACCGATAAACAATGAAATATTCGTGGAAGAAGAAAAAATACGCTTCGACGGGAAATCTGATAAAAATCTGATTCACAATCAGTTCTCTTCAGACAGGAATTAAACGTACACATTATGGTCGGTTGTTTTATGAAAACTCGCCTTCTATCACGTTAGTAAGTTAGTGGGTGTTACAGGAAACATTAACATTAATCGTTTAAAGGATTAACAAACGACGACGTGACCCGTGTAAAAGTTGTAGCATGACACGAGATAAGGTCTGCATTACGATTCGCACATTCATCAACCGTGAAAAGAGCCTCGCGTGCGTTACGTCCGTCGCGTGCCGTTTGGAAAATCACTTGCACGGATAGACGATAAACCATTTAAAGAATGGAATATCTACCGATGAATGCTTTAAGAGAGGCACTATCGAAATTATTATTAAATATAATTAGGGCATTTCAATTGCGTGAACCTTTTAAATGGATTTTGAACGGATACAGATAAGTGTATCTAAGTGTGATAAATGATGCCTCTGATTTGCCGTTGAAAAAAATAATAAATTACCTAAGGAATTTAAAATAAATTTCACGTTCGATCTCGTGTTCTCGATCGTTAAAGAAACAAACCCGAAATTCGGTCGTTTATCTCGAAGGGAATTAAGGTTATTCCCGGTGGTTTAACCCTGATCCTCTTACAGTTTCGACTTCATTAGGCCGTAGACACGTGGCTCCTAGGCACCGATTAAATATGAACCGAGTCCGTATTGCGGATAGTAAGCCGCTTATAGTCCTGTCACGCGTGCATTTTAATGCATCGTACTCGGTTATGGCCATGTCATTAACCATTACACTCGGCAGCGTTAACACTTACGTATGTATGCGATCGAACAATTAATAGTCGCCAAAGTAAATCCATTTTCTATTATACTAACCGTACTTGTTTTCAGAAGCAAATATAAATCTTTCATATAAATCCGATTGATTTATATTCTGCCGTTTGTATTAATTACTTTCGAGATCTCGTATTTATTGTCGATATATTGTAAACGATATATTGTGGATATATTTTATTCTTGAAAATTTGTCTGCGTATTTCTAATTTATCTATATCTATACCTACATAGGTTTACTTAAATTCGGGATAAAATTGGTAGTCCAGCGGCACAATGCATCGATAGAACGTGTTTTACGATAGGCAAGCTATCTTAGCAATAACGGAAGCGGAATCGAAATTGTTAAATTTAGCCCGTGTCAAACGTATCACGGTGCTGTCCACGTTCCGTAAGTCGATATGAAGTTATAAGCTTCGCGAAAAGTATCGGGATAGGATCGATGACCATCGTAAAGCATAAGGAAAGTCCGGACACGTGGTCGTCTCTTTCCACGCACGAACGCCATCCGATATTAACGTTAAATTGGGTATTACGAGGACTTTCTTCCGTCGTTCTCTCGAAATATTTCATACGTTTATAATCTTATAAAAGGAAAAGTATTCGTTTTAAAAAGGATTCCCCCAACTCTGTGGGAATAGAGTTCATCTCTTTTATATCGTCTAAAACGTCGCTAATAAACGCATTAGATTAGAAAATGCGAATCGAATAGGGGAAGAATTTAATAGGAAGAAAAACGAGGATCCGATACGATAGAAAACCGTACAACTTTCGACGCTCGAACTTAACTTTTTCTTCCTCTCTACGAAGATCGATTCGAGCATCTACTCACGGCTGAAACAAATATTTGAGGTTCTTTCGCATCTATATGTACATATAGGAGGATTATTATCGTCGAGTAGTCGGTTAAGGGAGAAGATTTGAAGAACGTTAAACTTAGCGCTAATTAAAGCAAACGCGTCTTGCTTGCGTTTCGCATTACGCGCCTTTAATACTCGCGCCATTGTAAAAGTTCTATGATCTGCACGCGATAACCATTTTCTTAGGTCGCTCCGATGTAATGGAGATTAAACCAACTCCTTCTCTTTCCTTTATCCCTACTTTGCCTGTCCTTACCTTTCCTCCTTTCTCTATTTTACACTTTCTGTGAAAATCGTTACGCGTAAGTGCGTACACGGCGTTAATAACTAAACGCATAATGAAATAACCACGTTAATTTGGTCTAAATTATATAGCACGTCGTTAAAACCAACCTCCTTATTATTATCGTAACTCGTTGCCTTTATTTTCTTCTTCACGTTCTCGTTGGGGTGTTCTTTCTTTTTCCTTTTCTTTTTCACTAGAAGAGTATCTTCGAAAGAAATCGATATCGAGCGGAGATTTTAAACATTTAGATCAAAATTAGCATAAATTCTCTTCCTTGTGAATCAAGCGATTGATTCGTTTTTAATATCTCTTGACACAGAAAGATCATATAAATATATATATATATATATATATACATATACATATATATATATATATATATAAAGAGAGAGAGAGATTTCAATTCTACCGTATAATATATTAACGGGTTGTGTTTTCCTTTTTTTCGTATCGTCCAAGAGAAAATTACATTATGCAGGAAACGTTTATCTCAACGTTGAAAGCTTCATTTTCGAAATATTGATAATACTAGGATAATACAAAATGAATTGATATAGGAATACCCATTGTCAGTACCTAATAAAGCCTTTTGCTGTTACATAAATGGACTAAATAGAAATAATTTCTGACTTTCCCATCCACGATATTACGTACGTAATAGAAAATGTAACGTATCTATGCGGAGAAAGGAATTAGTAAAGTTCACAATTCTCTATCGTCTCTTCTATTTGAAATATCTGTAACAACTTTGGACGAGCTTAAAATCCACTTGCAGACGATGACGGACGATAAAAAAAGAATACTCATCTTCGATGGACCGTTCGACGATAATTATTAAAGGATCGTCAATTATTCGAAAAGTAGAGACACGAATAAAATAAGAGTCTAGAGATGAATAACTCGATCTCTCAAATATAAGTAACAAGGAGAAGAACCATCGACCTTAACGATATCTTAAAGATATTTTAAACCGCTTTCTCCCTTTTCGACTCAAGTAGATCATCAAACAGCCGAGGAATAATTGTACAAGAAGGAGGACGGCCACGATGAGAAGGAGAAATAGGGAATGAGTAAGAGGGAATGAGTAAGAGGGAGAGAGAGAGAGAGAGAGAGAGAGAAAAGAACGTTGAGGACCGTCGTTAGGTAATAGATAGCAAGCCATCGTTCTGAAAATACGGCCTGCTTCGTATTCGTTTGCACGAGAGATCGAGTAATAGTAATTTGCATTTTATTTGAACTCTTTCCTCTCTAACGCGAAACGATAACGCGCTACCACGCCGTAAAACGCGTTCCGCGAGGAACTTTGCCTTACGAATATGAATAACAAAAGAGTCGGCCCCGTTGCGCTTCTACGCCGCTTCGAGTATTTTGAAGAATAATGAGGTAAGTAGGGAGAAGAAGTCTCGACGAGCGAAAGAAGCAGATGGTAATGTTTATTTAATACCACCACGTCACCACTCGGAATTCTTTTACCTCCGTTCCATGGAACTTCTTTAACTGCAATTAACGCGAATAACGTTCCGAAGGGATTCCGTTTAACTCAAATTCTTCCTTTTCTTACGATCGATTCGTATTTCAATATGTCGCTTTTCAACGACAAAAGATTCTACGCGGGCAAAAATTCCATAGTCCCGTTTATTAAATTTATTTGGAAAAAATAAAGTTTTGAAAAAATATATTGGTACTTCGTACTAAATAAACAAATCGGTCGATATCTCTTTGAGCGAATTAATATTTGAAATAGCGATTTACATAAACAAACGAAATATGTTTTAAATTTAGTCTCGAATGTAATCTCTTTATTAATTACATGTCGCTTTTTAATACCGGCGGAGGCTATTCCGTTCGGTTTCGATGGGATCAAATCGGCGTTTAATTAATAAAACGACTCGGTTATCGAGCTGAACGATATAAAATCGAAATGACGTTGGCTCGAATTCTTTCGTGCGAACACGACGAAACGAGAGGTCGTAGATAGGTAGGGAAAATTCAAGCGCACGCGGAACGTCGCGAATGTCGAAGCCGAATGTGTCCCTTCGAGCGCGGCAGAGGGATGAAATTGTGGAGTTGTAAATTGGAATGAAATTGCAGTCGCTAATGCACCGATTTAAATGTAAACGCGCGGAAATGGAGACTTTACATTCGCTCGCAATAGCGAATCGCACGACGATGTCACCTTTTATGATTACGATGAAAAATAAAGAAAAGTCATTGGCCACGTCGATGCGACCTTTTCCGTCATCATTGTTGCCGGGCACTTCCGCTCTCCTCGTTTCATTCCGACTTCTATTCTTCTACATTTCGTCAAAGTTGCTCACGTTTCGGCCGAACCGATTTCGAGTTTGAAATCAGCTTTAATATCGGTCACTTCTATCTGTAAAACGTAACGACCGTTTTGCGTTTCCAATTCCACGTTTTTTTTTTCTTTTTCTTTTTTTCTTTTTTTTTTTTTTTTTCTTTCCGTACGATTGCTTTTATTGAAAAAATTTACGAGCGTTAGGGACTTTTGTATATAACCAGAAAGTGCTCCGACGATACCGCGTCGTGCAACTTTGATTTCATCGATTCTTACCGAAGACGTATTACTCTCTCGGAATTAAATTCCCAATGCCTTCTCGTTTCATCATCATCGTCGTCATCATTATTACCGTCGTTGATGTTAATTACATTAAACATATCATTTCGGGATTTAATACGTATCAAAGGAATTTCAGTTTCAGATTTGATATCTCTCTCGAATCGCTATTGTCGAAGACGCGCCTAAATTTCCAATAAAGCGAACAATAAGCCCGTGATACGCTTCCCTAATGTTCTACATATATACGTATATCCAGCCGTGCAGCGAAATAGACTCGAGCATGTTCCACGAGTCTCTTTGATCGAAGACCGCGCCATGTAGCATCCCTGCTTGCTGTAATAACCAGGGTGCGATTTAACTCGGTTAAGGAGCAATTAGTCAACGGTTAACCCGAACTACTCCCTTACCTCTATTTACTGTGTACTCAAGAAATCACTGTATAAGTTTAGCTACCGAACCACCGTCGTACTATGATTCGATAACGACAGTGTGTACGCTCGTTAAACGTCTAAACCTAAAATAAATAGGTATCCTCGAAGGATGAATATTTTAAACGATTTCACGATGATGCTCGATCGTCGTACATCTGCGATACAATATAAATTCGTCGATCGATCTTTCTAAAGGGAAATGTTAAATCGAAAATGGGACGGATTTTAAGGAAGTATTTCCAAGAGGGAAAAGAAAATAGTCGAAGCAGACTTGTGCGAAAAGATAACGGGAGGACGTCGTACCTTGTCGCGACTACCACTTTAACGCGGAATTCACGATCGTCGTATTTCGCCGGATCTTAAGCGATCGCGAAGCTTGGAGTTTCGGAAAACGGATACGATGTGCCGGGTGTGCGAAATGCGCTCATCTTTATTAATACGAGGAAAAGCTGGGAAAGCAGGGATGGGGGGGGATGGAGGGGGGCGGGGGGAGCGGGAAGAGTTTTAAGTTCGCCTAGCTCGACCAATATTTACGTTTCATTTTGTCGAAGCTCTAACGTCCGCGGTGGTTCCAAGATCACTTCCTGTCCCCCTCCCCCTCCCCCTCCCTTCCTTCATCTTCGCTCTCGCTCCTCGACTAGTGCTCGTTAAAGCAACTCGACGAATACGACGATTATCGAAAGTGTGCTCGTTTCACGGCGTTTACCGACAATTAACTTACAATAAGTTTCAAATCTTTAACGTTTCGACGTCCATTCGTCGTAAAGTTTCCCCGACGACGAATGAAAGCGAATAAGTTTAATGTCATGTAAAATTTGCCCACGTATCGGTCACGTTCTTTACCCTATATTTCGATAATTTAATCGTTTCTAACTACAACGTCGGATTTGATTTCGTATTGATCGTGCAGCAAGAAATTCTCTTGTACGTTCGGCACGAAAATGGAAATTAGTTTGAAACAATTATATAAAATTAATAAATACGTCGATACACGGAGTGAGTGCTTGGATAACGAGAACGAATGAAATTAATGTAGATCGCGAAAGATGAAATGTGCTAAATTGATTCGTATACCGTACGCATATATAATATGTACGAATATGACTTTTCATATTCGTTCGACACGAGCTATTATCACGTGTATGCGCGGATACTTCGTAATTCAAGATGCGTCCAAGACAGAGTTTTCCAATTAGTACGCGTTTATATTAAATTAATCGGCGGGAACGAAGATAATGGCGTTCCACGTAACGAGATTGTCCCGTCGAATTCTCGGCGGATAAGGTCGCAGTGTGTCTAATAGCGAAAAACGGTTTGACAGCTCAAAGCTCAAGTAGTAAAAGACAATTCTTACACACGAACAGCTCCTCTCGAATAACTCGATAACCGCAACCGCTAGAATCGGACGATTGGATTCGGAATTTAATGCCGCGAGAACCAACCAACGAAAATGATCGAACGAACGGTCATTCTCTTTCACCTATCGTCGCGTCACAATTCATTGTTATACGTACTTACGATATGGTATGGTGGAGGATGAGCCGAATAAAATTTTACTGGGCTACTCATGGATATATCTATTTTATTATCGAACCTGTTGCGAGACGAACCAAACGTCCATAACCATCGAAAGAGACTTTTTCCTTCTTCCACAATTGGATTATCGTGAAATACATTACAAAGTCAAAGATCTAGAGGTAGTCGTTGACTTTAACGTACCACCGTTGAACACGAACGAGAACGGTAAGATCGATAAGCAAGAATCTCGGTTGGTTTGCTGAATACGTAACACCGTGATGGCATAAACCGCGCGCTGTATTTAGGAAGTGATGGTTAGGCGGAGTGCGGGACGCAATGTGCCGCTAAATTATGAGCGCCAGCCACTCGAGGCACGATTTACGATGACCGAGTTGTTTGGCGAACGTGTAATGCGGACGGGTGATTCAATGGCCGACCTCTTCTGCATTAACGAGCAAGACTCGTGTCGATGACACCGATATCGTTCCCGATAAACGACAACTTCCCTTCTTTTTTACACGACAGCAACGACGAATCAATTTTAAAGATCGAACATCGATCATTTGTTTCCTCATTCTAGTCGAGAACGTAAGAAAAGATCCAAACATCGCGAATCCCTCTTTGGATCTTGGTGTCCGTTCGAACGGAAGAGTTGGATATAAGTGGAGTTTCGAGCTAGGGTCAGTAGCAATCGAAAGGACGAAGAAGCATAATGAACTGGTCGTGCACTTTCGTTCGTTTCGAAAGAAACTTCCTTCTTGGAGAGCACCGTACACAATGCGTAATCCGTGCTCTCCAGATTATCGATGAGCATTGTTGTAAATGGCCAAGACATTGCAAGAGTATGGAAGTTGGAAATAAGGAGAAAAGGTATTGTAGACGGCGATTTATTTCCGTCTTTGTCTCTAACCACCTCTCGAGGGATCGTACCGAGCGATATCGGAGAATGAGAGGATTGTTTGTGCTGGGCTGCTGGCCCAAGGAGCTCCTACGAACTCGCGCACCATATTAGATGCCATCTCTCTCTCCCTCTCTCTCTCTCTCTCTCTCTCTCTCTCTCTCTACACCCTCCTGGTCCCTTTCTCCACCTATCTTTCCTTTACCTTCCATATACATCCTGGTTCTATATATCGAGTTTAGAAACTTCGATACTCTCTGTACTCTATATACTAAGAGTACGGCGGAAGCTTCGTGGCACGTCTCTCTTCGCAATAGTCCTACCTAGCTATGAAAAAAAAAAAAAAAAAAAACAAGAAAAGAGATAAAGAAAGAGAAGAAGAGAGGAAAGAAAACGTGCGAGCAGAGATTACCGACGCCAACGAAAAGTGGCACGAGATATTCTTTCCAGGAGGCAGCTTACATCGAAATCCCCGAAAATCGTTCTTTTCTTCGGACGTTTCGATCGATCGCTCGTACGTGCGGACAGCCAGGATCAAGTTGAAATTTAATATAAATTACCGAACTCGGAGTTTTCGTGCAGCTCCATCGACCGTTTCTTTTTTCAAAGATAAGAAATCGATTCTTGTCTGGAGCGACGAAAACAAAAAACGCATAGATGCCTGTGCTTTGAAGAAACGTTTCTTCGTGAAACTTTAAATAATCGAAATATCAAATACTTGGATGAAATATCAAAAACTGATCTTATTCGAAACTTAGTCCGGTACTATTTTTCTATCGCAAAAAAAAAAGTGGAATATGTTGAGCGTGTCGGAGACGCCGCCGACATCGAAAAGTTTAAAGGCTATACCTTTCACGAAAATTATCTTGAAAGCGCTAAACTGCGTGGCGTGGCTTAAGAATCCAAGACGTCGGCGTCAGCGTCGGCGTCGTCGCGACGCATCCGCCGGCGTAACCCTTTACTGCGGAACTATCTTCACGAAGCAAGACCAAACTTCTCTCGCGCCTCTTCGAAACTTTCTCCTTTCTGTAGACTACCCGAAGATAAACGACCTCCTCGCAAACTACCTGCCAAGAGAAGAGAGACACACGCGTGCGGAGAAACGAAAAGAGAGGTTATGAGAGAAGAGCAAAAGAGGAGTAGAGTCTTGCTACGGAGACACCCTGCGAGAGAAAACCAACCAGGAAAGCTCTAAGAGTAGAAGTAAGAGACGCGAAGGGAAACTCTTCGTGTTCGTATGCCATAAAGCGCCACGCGCCCTTAACTTTGTGAGGTGAGACGTAACGTAAAGAATTATCGGTCGCAATAAAACTTGGACCCTCCCAGCTTGGTTAATGACTTCGATAAGTGGATTTTTCTTCTTTTCTCGAGGCAGCCCTGAAGAGAAAAAGGTAAAGAAAGAAAGGAAGAAGGGAAGAGAGAGAGAGAGAGAGAGAGAGAGAGAGAGAGAGAGAGAGAGAGAGAGAGAGAGTAAGAAAAGAACCTAAATGTTTCGCCTTCTGCTTCGAACGATCCTTCGATTTCGATTCCGTCACGTCGCCAACTTTCCTAACATCAACGGTAAACCGAATTAATCGGTTGGATTTCAAAGTTTTATGCCCCTCAAAGAAACTCGCAGCGGATAATCGTTCGTTTTTCCTCTCAAACTTTTTTTCCCTTCCCATGCCCAACGAAAGTAAACGATCATCGATCTCATCGATTTCGCTGGAACACCGACCCTTGCGGGATTTGTTCGAATTTTTATAGAGTTCGTTTAAATTCGACAATGTGCGCGAACGAATATAAATTCTCTCCTTTTTTTTTTTTCTTTTTACGTAAATGTCTACATCTTGCGTTAGAAGAAAATCTAACGATTGTACGATGATCTTTACTCATAAAATATGACTACTACGTACGTTAATCGCTCGTACGACGAGCTACTCGAGTTATTCTTTCTAAGCGAGCTACGTTAAACGAAGGATAATGTATGCTCCCGAGGATCTTCATTAAAGCCACGACTTTGAATCGATATTAACGAAGGGAGAATATAATTATTCTCTCTAATAATATTGTATGGATGATTTAAGATGTTTTATGTTAAAACATATCCCTCCGTAGACAATGCTACACGTTGCAAAGGGTAGGAGGGGGTATTAGGGCTTGGAAATGGGTCACTATTTACGTCACCTATGCATAAACAAGAGGCAGATGTCCAATCACGTTCGTGGCATCGCCGACAACGTTGGTAGCTTCCTTTTGCAACCCTGCAAAGCTTTGTGCGTTTACCAATGTTGAAATCTCCACCATGCGTGACACCCTTTATCGTGACTCGATACCACCAACGTAGTTTAACGTGAAAATGAGATCTGAAGATTTATAACCTATACCTCCGAGCATTACATAATACAAAAATAATTATACGTAAAAGTGTTTCGTATAGTTATTTAAAAAGAGAACGTTCTACGCGCGTTAATATTAATCTGTAAAAAAGAGCATTCTCTCTCTTAATCACGATTCTACAATACAACGGATGAAAGTATATCGTTTGAAAATATACCGTCAGTAATTTCGATGCATAATGAACAATTGAGCGCCGACTGTAAACCAGACACACGTATGTATATAGCTTACGTTCAGTCGCTGTCGTGACTCTTGATCAACAAGCCGAGCGTAAGCGTATTTCTTTTCCCGTATACTCGAATCCCCCACCTCCTCGCTAACAAATTTAATTTGTCTGCAGAAGAGTGGATTCGTACGCTAACCCACGCGTACCCGTATACGCATGAACGTGGTTACGCACACGTATACCCAGAAAATATACGCGTATACGTCGGAGGTAAATGACGTTGAGTTGTCAATGAAAGGTAGGCGACCATCAGGCGGAAAACCCGCCGGAATTGCATTAACAATAAGTGCATTAAGGCGACTTCCACGAACGAGAGACGGAAAAGGGGTACACGGAGTAAATGAAAGAGAGACAAAGAGAAACTAGAGAGGGAACTATGCGAGTTCCTTTACACCGAGAAAGTGCAGGACCCAATTATTCAACTAAATGGGTGGGATACACATCATTTTATGTATGGGCCAAGCTCTTCCCTGATTTTCCCCGTTTTCTCTCTTTTCCATGTTCTATACTTTTTTCTTGAAATAATATTTAATTCAATGGTATCGAGGCTCTCGTACGAACATTAAAAAGTCACTATCGACGGAATTCTATATTTTACTATTTCAATTATAAATAAAATAACACTTTAAAGATTTTAAGATGCTCTTGAAAGGGGCTCCGTATTTATTTTATATTATTAAGAAGAAACAAATTTAACGACAAGGTGTATAATACTCGATATACGATGCATTCCTCTTGAGAGTTGTTGCTAGATACGTCGTTTCTCTTCTTCTTTTTTTTTCTCTCGAAAGATATGTACTTACATGCACACGTATACCTTTCGAGATATTTTCTGAAACTCACGCTCGTCTTCCAACTTTCATAGCTACGAGTAATATCGATAATACGAGCATGGCCCAGTCAGAAAGAGAGAGGAACCTTCGTTGTGTTGGCTCACGCTTCTCACGGTATTAAGAAAACTTTTCTTCGCCGAGGAGTAGTTTCTTCGCAAAGCGGAAAGTACGAAGGCGAGGGAAGAAAAGATGAATGAAGGAGATGAAGGTGAAAGAGAGAGAGAGAGAGAGAGAGAGAGAGGAGAGAGGAGAGAAGGCACAACAGAAGAATCGTCGAGTGGCAAAGAAGGCGACGGGGCCGCAACGATGGGACCGAGTAATTTCTCGAGAAACTCGACTGCACGTTTCATCCCCTTACCCTCCTTACCTTCGCCTCTTCCACTAGGAAAAGCAAAAAAGAATGAGAGCAATGGAAAGAAAAGAAGAAGAAGAAGAAGTGATACGTGGGCGAGGAGGCGACGGTGGTTTTCCACCCTTCTTGAAACCGGAGTCCACTTAAAGTTGAACATTCGTCCGTGCTACTTCAGTGAAGAAGCGAGTGCGTCGGGTTCAAAGGGCGAGCAACTCGAGCAACGAAACCGTAACATTTCGTGCTTCCCATTCTCTCCATCGTAGTCGTCGTCGTCGTCGTCGTCGTCGTCGTCGTCGTCGTCGTCGTCGGCGGCGGCGTCCTTTCGTCTCGATACGTACTTTGATACGAAAGGATTAATTAAATTTACAAGTAACTAAGAGTACGTAATACTGAGTAAATTACTGAACGAGAAACTGATCGAACTCGCTCGATTAAACGATCGCGTTCCCTTTGACACGGATCAGCAACTTGCTCGTATATCCTCGCCAATGCTTTTCTCCAAGTTTCCTCTCCTACTTCTAACGTTGTAGTATTACGATCGTTACATTGACGAATTTTTATTTACAATTTCATTTGAAATTTATATCGTCGATTTTTAATAACCACTTGCAAGTTTTATACTCCATTCGAACATTTATGCACATAATATTTTGGTGGTGGCACAAAAGATTCGATGTAAATTCGAGAATAAAACATAATGATCTCTTTGCCCAATACGATTCACTGAATTCATGATGCGAACGCATCAAATGCAAAGCGTCTCACGCTCGAACGCATCTCGCATAAAACACCAGTCACGTAATGCGTATAACTAACTGTTTCTTACGCCTCAACACGTATTACACGTTGATTAAATTGATGAGGACGATCATTTTTCCGTCACATTTCTCAGGACGAGAAGCCCGTTCTTCGAGTTATCGTCGTCATAACATATTCCGAGCCGACTCGAGCTGGCTGACTTCAACGTCGTAGATCACTCCCCGCCGAGTTGTTACCGACTACGCGCTAACGTTACGGGAGACTCGCATCGTTCCACGGAAATTATAGCGCCGGCATCCTTCCGCGTCTTCGTCTCTAAGCCAAGCGTGAGCGTTTCTACTATCTCCTTTAATTAGGAAACGCCTCTCTCGTACTCGTACTTTCCCTGCCTGGCCATGATAAAATGCTCAACCGTGATACGTTATTTATATTTGTCCTGGGAAATAATTATTAAAACGGAACCTCGACGATAATATTCCTCAGAGGTTCTGATCGATAGGATTCTCGCTTGGAGAAAAAAAAATATGACATTTGCGAAAATTTTTTTATTTTTTTTCTTGGATGATGTCGAGAATTTCAAAATATAAAAATAACAAAAATTTATCTATAAACTCCTCGGAGACTTTGGTAAAAGCTAAAATATGAAGTTAAAAAAAAAAAAAAAAAAAAAGAAACGAACTCAAGAGTAAACTCAAGTACCAACCTACCTGTCGATCTTCCAAACGGACGTTCGACATCGAGTTACGCTTTCCGCAAAGACGCCTCTAATCCACGTGGGAGGCGCTGAATGTTCCGGAAATCGACGAAGGCGAAGGAAAAACTAGTGCCATCGAAATCTTCTTTCCATTTTCTATACATCTTCCACTTTCTCCTTTTCCCCTGTCTAAACCCGTCACTCTTCTTTCTTTTTACATTTCCTTTACGTTTCCTTCACGTTCGCATCTCTCCGCGTACATACAATCACGCGCGTGTGCGTAGTTTTTCTATTTCTCGTGTCGAGCGACGATAAGTCCCTAAAGTCGCCAGATTTCCATTGATTCGCGGGAGAATCACAAAGTATACTCGGAATGTGTATACTTTGGCGTCGTCCGACATCGTGGAATCCAAAAAGCTCTCTCTCCCTCTCTCTCTCTCTCTCTCTCTCGTTTGATCCTTCTCGTTACGAGTCTTGGTTTAAACCTATCGTTTTAACCTGTTATGCCTCTAAAGTCACTTTATTTCGATATATCAAACGTATCGTGCGTTCGTGTACCACCTCGTTTGGTCTGTTCCGAATCAAACTCGAATTATCGAGGATATTTGTCATCGATGATTTTCACGATTAAACGAACGAAAGTGATGGATTAACGTAGAAATTATATAAATCGTCGAATGCCTTCTCGAAATACAAAACCGATCGTATGGATATGATTTTTGTTAATTAAAAGACATCAATCATCTTCATTTATTACCTTCGTTATGATTTCTACTTAAAGCGTATTTCAAGTATGACCAATTCGGAATCGTATAATTGCGAGTTTACGAAGTGGCATTAAAAATCGTCAGAACGAGAACTAATCGATCGATGAAGCGCTCTTACGAATTAAACATTTTCGCTCTTTGAAAATGTCATACGTAGTATCGTAACGAGCGCGTACCAGCTGGACCAAGCGACAACGACCAATTTATATTGGTTTTGATTTGCAACGTATCGTAACCGGCATCGTTCGCATTTATCGAAAAGAAAAAAAAAATATTGCTTTTTGAAACGCAATAACTAATAAATATTTAATATTAATATAGTTTGCTAGATTCACGCTCTCTAAATTCTTATAAATCGTTGAATATTCGCTCGTTAACCGACGATTTAATTACAATATATTATTTAGTCGTTAATCGTTTGGATTGTTTCAACGATATCGAGGCAAAGCCCCTGACTGGTTTGACTTTTTATATATATATAGATGAATCAAATTGATCAAGAAATAAACGAACCCAAGATATCGACGAAACATCGAGGAACATTTATGAGTTTACCATCTTTTTTCGCTACCTACAAACGATCCTAGATAAAGGAAAAGAAAAAGGTAAAAAGCGAGTAATACAAATTTTCGATGGAAAAACGAAGGAAAGGCGAAAGACAAAAGGGCCGATGAATGAATTTCAAAAGATAATAGAGACTCGCCTACCCTTTAGACGTCCAGCATACCGTCAATGATTGCAAAAATACGAAGGACGCTCTGCCAGCTGAATAATGACGTTTCATCTCTGGAAAAATTGAATTCTTTCAATTTATTTTCGATTTCAATTCCGCCCGCAAAGGTACGCGCGAGCCATTTGTCGTCGTTGCTTGTCGGTGTGCAGCTGAACCGCATAAAAGCACTCCATTCGTTCGCGGTCGTAATATACCAGCAACGGCCCTCCGATGGATTAAACATTGACGAGAGAACTTTTTAAAGCGGATTCTGGGAACCACGCCCGATAGGTGTAAAATATGTAGCTACAACGGAGTGTTGGTCAGGACGGATGAAAAAGTTGACTGAGATAGGACGCGCGAGCGAGAGAGGGCCGCGTGTGTGTACACAGGGTGTCGCATTTGAACGAATCACAAAAATATCGTACAATACGGATGCGGATTTTGCGACGATATATTTATTTGAAACGTAAAATGAGAATAACAAATATTCTCGTTACGTGATATCATCTTTTTCAATAGCTTTCGACCTGCAACCTTCGACGGATCATCTTAAATGAACCATCCTGTACAGAAATGAAAGGACAAAAAAAAAAGGAGAAGGGAAACGTAGCGATATCGAGAGGATCGAAACGCATTCTGCGTTCGCTTTAATGACAGATAATGCAGGTATTATACGGGCGACCGATGTTCACGATCGATCTCTATATATCCGCGCGTGATTGCATTAATCGGCTTAACGGTCGTGCATACATCGCCAAATAAATTGGCCGTGATCGACGTTTAGTCGTGCACCCCCTACGGACGACCGTATTCGTACCCTCATCGTTTCTCTCGACGTAATCGTCACTATGTTTCCCGAAAAGGAAAGAAAAAAAAAAAAAAAGAAAAAAAAAGGAAAGAACTTTAGTACCATTTTTTCGAGCCCAGCTAAATTATTTTTATCCCATTACTCGATCGGCGAAATACGATCCGCGAGATTTCGCGGATGTATACGTTCGGAGTCCTCGAATCGTGAGCTTGACAAATACAAGATTATGATATTAATAGAAAGTTTCTAGTAGAATTAATGTCATTAGATTTCACCAGTGATATATCGAACGGACTTTATCGCACGTAGATAAGTACGAATGTACATTGCACGTACATACATATTTACGAAGCGAAGCTTTCGAAATCGAGAAAGGAAACGTCTGTTTGTTCGTACGTTTGTACAGAAGATTAAGTCACGGTATAACTACGGCAAAGTGTCAGATAATAAATCGACGAGACAACTGTTCTAACGTAAGACCAGAACGGGACATCAGTAAGGAGGCACGAAAACTTGCTCGCTGGTTTCAGATGGCAGCCAGTTACGGGTAGAGCTTCTTATTGCATAATTTTCTAAGTGGCCAAGAGCTTTGTCTTTATCACAAACTCGCTACACGGAATGTTGTTTCGCTTCTCTGTTAATTAACTAATTATAAGACCGAACGTTCACGGACGCGCTCTGAGCTTTAGCCCTGCGAGTCGTCTGCATTGCTCGTATTCTCCTTTAAACTTCTCCAGAATTATATTATATAAGAGAGATCTACGAATCGCGTTTGGACGAATTTGACGATTTTCTTGCTTCGAAGTTGTGTAATTAATCTTTTAGCCTGATTAATCGAATTTCTCTTATTGCGCTACATCAAAATGAAACTCTATAGAAATATTCCCTATGTAAGTCGAATTTATATGTTCTGATGAAATCGCAAACGGTGCACCAACCCGTAACCCGTTAACAGCAATCGATACGCGGACACATCGGGAGACTTGAAAAGTAGCAAGGAGCATAAGTTGATCCCTCGCACGTGCAGCGTATGCAGAATCGAACACAAGACGGTGGTGGTTCTATTTTAGGTGTCGGACATTCGTATTTTACTCGACAGGGTCGTATCGGACATGGTCCCGCTACGCATACGGTCGGTGGCGGTGGTGGAGGACAAGGCCGTTCTCTGCAGATCTATAAATTCATTATACTCGGTTAGAGATCGGAAATGTTTTCCTAGAAACATCTTAAATCACTCGAAACGATTAATTAACCATTATCGTTCATTTCCTTTCTAAAGATCTTTTAATTATCCATTAATAGATCTTTTACGAATAGTGCTTGCTATTTTATTACTTCGATATTTAATTTTGTCAACGAGATGGTAAAACTTGAAAAGTTAAATAATTTATAATAATTATACGCATGAGAAAGAAAAAGTATAAAGGTATTTGAACCTTTTGAAAACAAGATGTACGTATATTATTCTAACGAGCTAATCGTTATATTAACGAGAATAGGAAAAAACGGTGTTAGAAGCGTCCCAATGCTTTCGGTGAATGATCTCGAGTGCAAATTGCATTTATCAACACATTTCACAAAAAGTGGATAGACGTACTAATGGCAAGCACGTGGGAGGAGGAGGGCAGCATCGCTTAGGTGGACACTGCTGCATCGGTGGACAACCATCCTTTGGACAGCAAAACGGCGCTGGTCTTATATGACAGCACGGCGGGGGTAAAGTGCTCGTACGCCTTGCCTCTCCACAGCTACTCTGACAAGACATTTTTCTTCTTATACAATACTACGGAGCTAAAGGAAATATCCTTGTTGAAACTTCCTCCCAGATTTACGATCAAGCTTTTATGACGGAGAAAGAAAAACCCATGAGAAACCTGGACGAGTATTAATTACTGGCTACATTTTGAAAAAAGTTCTTTGATAAACTGATGCTTCGTCCTTGTCGTCTATATGCGTCTGCTTGCCTTTGTCTTTTCCTTCTTCTTTTTTTTTTTTCCTTTTTTTCTTCTTTTTTTGCATTCGACTATTTCGAGATAAAATTACATACTTCAGATAAGTGTCCGTAAATCCTGCTTTTTTCTCGTTTTCCACTCATTCTTCCGTGAATTTTTATATTAAAACGATGTCACTTTTTTCTTTATTAACTTGGATGAAAAATTATATTCCGCTTTTAGGAACAACTTTTGAGAACTGGATTTCCACAACAGTCGTACCACTTTAGACAGCAACACGTCTTTCGAATTGGTTTCGGACAAAGATAACAATTTGGTATAGTTGGACGATAACAGGGCGCATAAGTCGATCTGTATAACCAGAAAAAATCGTACACGACTTTTTGTCCAAATGTATATATAAATTGAAAGGTTAAAGAAAGAAAAAATGCATCGATAAAAACTTGTCGTTTATATATCGATATCTATTCGTTTACCTGTCACATGTGTACGTCAGTTGAAATTGAACGCTGGACTGTCCGCAAGTTGGTGTCCGACAAGATGAACACGGTGGACACGGTGGACAAGCTGGATCATTACAAGATTGTTTCTCAATGCAACGCGATGGAACGGAAGGTGGATGTACGACGAGAGCTTCCGCGAAAGTCAATGCCATCTTGGTTGAAACGATTGCTAAGTAAGATTAACTTTGACCACACAGCCTGATCTCTTTTCGATCATAACGTTTTCAGTTTATTTCCTTTCTTTTTTTTTTCTTTTTTTTTTTTTTTCTTTTTTTAACTAGTAATTTAGGCTGATCAACAGCGTGCATTAAATTTTTTAATCGATAGGTTATACAGCAGCGCGGAAGTTTGCAGCGGATAAAAGAAAAGAAAAAAAAAAAAAAAAAAAAAAAAAAAAAAAAAAAAGACAAAACAACAAAACGAAAGAACAAACGCAAACATTCATGCGTCTGTTCCATTCCGCATAATTTTCATTCGCTATCGCAAGAAAATAATGATCCAGGAGACGCTGTATCTTACTTACATACGTACAAAAAAAAGACGATTTCGTAATCACAACAGACATTATATAATAAACCGTATCTTTACAGGGGCAGATACATTGTAAAATGAACAAGGATATCTTTTACGAAATATACACGCATTAAGTTGTACGTTTGATCCAGGAATCGATCGGCAACATTATGTACAATACAACCACGAAAGAGTGCATAACGATAATCGTCGCCGAATCAGCAGCCAACGTGGTTGCACTTTCGAATTTGGCACGCGGTACGTTTACTTTGCCCGTCGATTTGCATTTAGGTGTCCCTTTTTTTGCACTGTATTTTTTCACTTTTCCAAGAGTCGGGACGTCTAAACGCGCAATGCTCTCGCTTCCTGATATATTTCATAAAAATAAGACGGGAGATGAGAGAAGAAAGAATTTTAACAAAGAAAAAAAAAGATAAAATACGAGAAAGCCTCCTTTTCTCTCTCTTCCTCTCCCCTTTATCTTTATCTCTCTGTTTCCTCCTATTTCTATCTAACGCACATTAGATATCGTTTTAGAATTTTCCAGGAAAAACGGAGCTTGCGTTCGACCGGGCGGACTCATCGGTCCAGTTTTCAACTTCCAACCAGCTTGAAATACACGCTCACCCAACGTACGCGCGGAGCGAGGGGTTAAAAAAAGGGGGTAGTATAGAAGAAAAAAAAAAGGTAGGTAAAGGAAGAAAATGAAATAAAAATAATAATAATAATAAGTATCTAAGACGAAATGTCAGTAACGAATCGCCGTGGCTGCGTTATATACACTTTTTACCTCTCGCTCGCTCTCTCTCTCTCCCTCCCTCTCAATCTTTCTCTTGCTTGCTTACTTTCCTTTTTTTATTCTTTTCTTTCTGTACGCACGCTTATGTTTCCCGAGAGAAGCTTAAAGTATAAGCTATCCTGGAAACTGAGAAGGACGCCGACGAAATCCATCGCACCGGTTACTCGCGAATAACAAGCAACGATCGTGACTGGATATGTTTCCTCTTTGTGCTCTGTACGTGTCGTGTGTTTCTTGTGTTTCATGTATAGCGTGTACGTTGTATGTGTATGTATTATTATTCGATGCTTTTTAAGTACATGGACTAACCAACATTTTTATAAGTACTGCCGCAAATACATAACGATCACGCTTCTGCTTCTTTATAAACCTTCTACTGTATTTTATCTTTCATTCTCCGTCTCTCTCGTTATATATATATAGATATCTCTCTCTCTCTCTCTCTCTCTCTCTCTCTCTTTCTCTCTCTCTCACTCTTTCCCTCCTTTTTCTTTTCGATCTCTGTTTTCCTTTTAATCTCTTTTGATTTTCGGGACGGACGGAAGGTGGCTTCACGAAAACCATCCATACTGATCTCTGAAAAGCCACGACGACGAATGCCCCTTGATATTTTTGTCTTTGTATTCTGTTGTATTTTGTCTTTGTAATCTAATCGCTTATGCAACGATATTGCTTCGCTTTTCGATAAAATATTATCTCTAACTTAAAACTAATCTCTAGAGGTAACGAAAAATATCACAATTTCATAAACGAAACTGCTCATTTTCCCGACACGAATACTATAAGAACGATAAAACAATCGATAATAAAAAGCGACTATTGTAGTATACATTCTTCGAGAAGAATGTGTTGTTGCATGATGGGCAAGTGTGAAGACGATCGCCTACACATTTCCAATATTTATATTTGCATTTGACGCAATTCGTGAGAAGACAGCTTACAATGAATGGTCCAGTCGCCTGGAAAGCAAAATCCAGACGATTTGAGGATTTTTCTTTTTTCATGAAACTTAGATCCAGTTAGAAAAATGAGGCTAACATCGTCGCACACTTAGAAATCATACAAAACCATTGTTAATCAATTAGCACATAGTTTAATCGATAATTAGTGATCTTAAATAAATGAATCGATCACCAATATCACGTACTCGACCTCCGATCAAAGACTACGCTACGCGAGCGGTGGTGAGAAGAAGCTGTTAACGGCGGACCTGGCATCCCTTAAATTCACTACGCAGCTACGCGTGTATAAAGCGTATAGCGGAGGTGATAAGAAGGATAAATTGGCAGAACGGTCTTCTAAAACATCCTCCGAAACTTATAAAAAATGTAATACACAAAAGTCTTATATAGTACACACGTGTCATGTACCAAGAATGGATCTTTTCAATAAATAAATTCCCTAAGCGAAGACAATATTTTATGAAACTTCATAAGTAATACGATTAAATCTGCGAAAGACAGGCATTCGTCGTTGTTCTTTTCTCAATCGTATCAGTTCATTAAATCGCTCTTTCTCTCTCTATCTCTTTTAATCGAATTACATTTAAATAACTACTTTATGTACAATGCATACAGATCATCCAAGTAACGATCGAGGGCGTATCTCGTAATATCAATTTCATAAAGAAAAGAAAATGTAAGCTTCGCTTTTCTATTTTGAGACGCGCCCGCTCATCCTTCTCTCCCTCATTCGTTCCATTCTTTCGACTTGCTCTGCTTCCGATCCGTAACGAAAAATAAAACGAAAGCGTAGCCACTGCTAATGAAAGACAGAAAGCCCCGAGATGAAATACTACCGCGATTTTTTTTTCGTTTTTTCTTTTTTTTTTTTTTTTCTTTTTTTTTTCTTTTTTTTCTTTTTTTTTTTATTCTAGTACAAGGGACCGAGGAGTTTCTCTCTTAAGTTTGTTTCTCGTCAAAGTGGACGATCGTTTTCTGTCTCTCTCTCTCTCTCTCTCACTCTTCTACAGCGTTCCATTTCACTCAGTTTACTAATTTTATCGATATGCATTACGTCATGATACATTGTACCTCGATATTCGTGAAAGTATACGTTCTCCTTTGATCGCTCCTATAATCCTCGATAATATTAAATGCAATTCGATCATACGTATAATAGACAACGATAGTGCAGGATGTACTGCTTTCTAATTTCAACATCTAAATTCTTTGTTTATTTTAAGTAACTACGTGCGTTTTGCCGGATAGGGAACGGTAGAGTAGTCGGTGCTTTGATAGCTCGCGATCGTATCCAATCGAATACATATCACAGTTCCATCGTGAAAACATTGACATTTAAAATATCACGAATTCGATCAATTTCAAACTTATCAAAAACGAATAATCGAACGTGCCTTATACAACCACGAGCCGGACTACGTGTTTATTTTCATGCTTTTTTCTCTTTTTTTTTTTTTTTCTTCTTTTCCGATTACGAAACAAAAACAAAAACAAAGATAAAAAGTAACAAAATGTCTCAAAATAGAGCCGTAAGAAGATAGACTCTTGTGCAGCGTAATCTTGGTGCGTACAATTTTGCGTCTCATGCAGAACAACGATAACCGCTCTCGGCTGGAGCCTAGACTATCGAGATTACTTTTAATATTCGAATATTAATCGTCATCGGACGAACATTTAAATATGCAACTAGCAGATATGCAGCCCTTCTTCGAAGGCTGCCTTTCTTCGCATAAGTACTCTTTTTATCGTCGTCTACAGTCTTTTTTCGATCGATCCAAGAAGACACACACACACACACACATATATATGTATATATATATGTGTGTATATACACACACACTCACACACACACACACACACACATACATATACTTTGAAAGCGCATTCACGCCTCATCTTCTCTTTCAACGTTCTTCTCCTTGTTCTTATTTGTCGAGCGTGCATCATCATCGTCGTTATCATCATCAACGTCCTCCTAACATTAATGCGTGCTTCTATCGAGGCTGTGCGCATACTTTGTTTTCTAACTACAATAATTAAGCGATAGAATCTCTAGGATATTTTCTTCCTCCCATTTGCCCTCCTCTTTCCTTCCTCATATGCAAATTCGTTGCTAAACGCTCGCCGTCTCTTTTTCCCCCGTAACACCACAGCGACAACAATGAGGTACGTGTCAGGGATCGTCGTCTCGTGACGAGAAAAACCAAGCGATAATCCAAGTCGAGTTTCGCTCGTCTTTACGGTTAAGAGAGTAGACAAAGGGAGAGGAAGAAATCGACTTTTTTTCTTCTCCTTCTCCTTCTCCTCCCCTTCCTTCTCATCTTCACGTATAATACCTACGATCGTGGGTGAGATCGAGGCGCGAGCGTACGTGCAGCCGTCACTATGTGTTCGAGCGAAAGTACTTGGCGACGCTGTTCACGAACTCCTGGCGCTACAATTGCACCTGGAAGGCCTGAGTAGCGTTAGGAACGACAAATGGATTCGTCGTCGTCGCCGACTGTCGAAGATTCCTAGCTGCGATTTCCGCCCATTCGGCATCGAAAGGATCGGAAGGACCTCCTCTACTCGCTTGACCGCTCATTGCGGCCGAGCCGAGAGAGAGAGCCCTTGCATGTAATGGCGGTGCTCTTCGTGGACTGGTGGTCGAAGCTTGCTGCGATACAGAGGAGGTCGATTGCGGCGCCGTCGATACCGGCACTGCTCCTGTTATACTACCTAACCATTGTTCGGGCTTTGGGAGAGTACCTGCTGCTGCTACCGCCTGAACCTGTATATTCACATAGAAATATTTTTTTTCTCTATAATCGATAATCGAATTAGGAGTAATCTTATAAGAAAAACGTTACAATTCTCGGAACTTCCGTTACTAATTCTTAAAATCTGACATTCTCTCACCGGAGTCGTAGGAATAGTAATCGGACACATCCCAGAGACATCACTGGCCACGGCTGTGGACAACGAGGAAGAAACCGAAGCTACACTGGCGCTAGGAGAGATGCTCCTTGGTGTTGCAACTTTGTTTAATTGATTATTGACTGGAATCGTCGATTTGTTCACCGCCACCGCTGTAGAAGTACTCCCGAGGGAAGAGGTAGAGGCCGTGCTAAATGCGGGACTGGCCGCTGTAGGCGTCCCAAATACACCTACGCTAGACGCGGGTGTACTCATCACCACAGGAGTGGCTGTGCTTGTCCTCGGAAGAATGGGACTTAAATTGCTGGCCTTATTTAGGACAGGCGTCAGCCTAGGATTCACCGCGAGAATCGGCGAAGGGGATGACTCCTGCCAACTTGGTTTCACGTCGTTCAAATTCGCGAGATCCTCATTCTTGTCGTTGTTGTTATTGTTGTTAAGATTCGGCCCGTTTTGTAATTTCATGTCGTCCAGCGAGCTGCTACTCGTTACTGAAAAAAGAACACGATTCGGAGATTAAGATATAATGTTCCTGGATACATCTACCTTTAATTATATCTTTAACCGAATCCATCTTACCGGGAGGAGTATTGTTCGTATTCATGAAAAGTTGCTTCGCGACCGAACTGGTTGTGGCTTGGGAAGGCAATGGTCCAAAATCGTCGCTGCTCGAAAGCAAGGAAAGTCCATGGGACAACTGTTGGCACATCGCAGAGACGCTATCCTGTCCACCTGGCGATATTTCCGGTATTGGGCTCACTGTCGAAATGAAATTCTTATCATCATTTTTTTCTACTTTACGATATTAATTACGTTCACATTATGTACGAACAAGTACAGCGAATTGGTGCCGAGTACTATCGAAATGCATGCCGAACCACGTTTGGGAACGTCTAACAAAGCGTGAAAATGAAAATCAAGAAAAACACTGTATCAAGTTTATATTGATCCAGTAGTAACGACGGTAACTATTGAAGCACGAGGGACAGGGAAAAAACTCTTTCGTGTACAAGCCAGTGTTTTGTCATTTTCAAATGAGAACATTATGGGGGGCTCTCTACTAGGAACGTCTAATCTAAAGGGGTGGATGGGGAACGAATTGAAACTATTTTAACGTTGGTTCGAATAATTTTATGCGCCGAGATCTTATAAAAAAAAAAAAAAAAAAAAAAAAAAAAAAGAACGTTTTCTTTTTGTATTTACCAAACAATCACTTTATCATTAAAGACGATCGAACCAACGTTATGATTGGACTTCCATGATCTAGAGTTATCCGACTCTTCGTGTCCACCTAAAAACGAAATTATTGATTGTGCAAGAATAAAAGTGTGTATCGTTTTAAAACATCAAATACGATGGGATAAACTACAACGAAATTTCGATAAACCTTTGTGTCTAGCTACACGTTCGTTTCTTTTTTATTTTCGATTAAAACGCACGAATCTTAAACGCAATCGAACAGGTGGCTGACGTATAAACATAAACGAGCACGATCCAAAAGAAACAACGAGGGAGCAGGCAATATGAACGAAGACAATGTAATAATGACCTTCGTCATATCCTTCGTACTCTGTTTGTAAAAATGAAGAGAAGTACATCGTTATTGAATATTATCGAAGTAATGGCCGACTTATCGATTATTAATTTATAATACTTAACGTCTCGTACGTTCGTGTCGTCGAAATATGACTAATTATGATATGACTAAAAATTACTCACAAAGTTGTATGAAGTCGTATAAGATCGAAAGTTACCTGGAGGTTTCAAAGGTACGATGTGCTGTATGGTCGATGGCATTCGCGATAAATCCGTAGGTTCAAGACTGTGACTGCGTGTACGCTCGAGGTTACTAGGAAGATCGTTTACGCGTAAACTGAGCTGTCTTTTAAATGGAGACGCTTGATTCAATTGAGTAAAACCCCTGAAGGATCCTTGTCGTTCTAACATAGAAGGCGTGGCATGGGGTCTCTCAATAGCGAAGGGGTTGTACACCTGCTTCACCGGAGGAACATCTATAATAAGAGAAAAATAATAATAACAATCAGCATGAAATTAGAATTTTCTTTTCTAAGAAGGCTCGTATGGTAAATATAATTCAATGAATGGCATTAATCGATTATCGTTATCGTCTCGTTATTAACAAAAATGCAAGCCTCGTTAAGATCATTAAAGTATATTAACAAGTTTCTTAATGTCCACTTTATGTGATCGACGATTAGATTAATATGACTTTAACGTTATTTCTTATAACCCATTACTGAACTATTTTCTGTAATATGTAAAAGTGAAAAGATTTTTAATGGAATAAAACAACCGACCTACAGCACGCTCACGCGTATCCTGCAATCTTTCGGTAAGACTCGGTTGCCTGAAGCTACCGCTTCTCGTAAAGGTCGACGTCTTTGAATCAAACGTCATAGTTACACCGCACTCTTTGTCTCTACGTTGCTTTCTCTCCAAGCACGCGGCAAACGCACATCCAACAGCGTGACTCAATCTTTCACCCTGAAAGAATGTATCTATGTTAAAATCGAATACGTACGCAGATTCGATCGTGTTGTTTTTTCTTTTTTCTTTTCTTTTTTTATAAGATAGGCTCGAGCAATTCATTTTCCCGTTGAGATTATCATATTGATCGTGCAAACAAATGTTACTACGATAAGGCTACCTTATTCATTCGATTTTAACTATTTTTTTGCTCTTTTTTCTTCTCATATATACCATAAGATAGATTATTTCTTTTTCGCGTAATAATATGTCTATTCCGACCAAGTATATCCCTGTAGAAAGCCACCCTACAGTGCGAGAAATGATAAGATAGAGTTCCGACGTACCGACTCCTTTAACGCCAAAAATCCATGACACATCCACCGTCTGGTCGTACCATCCCTGCAGATATAGCTAAAGCCTTTTTCGTGATTCCGATCTGGAGCACAAAAAGAAACTTTCTCAATCGTTTGGTCGACGATCAATCCCTTCGTCTCATCCTCGACCACACGCAGTCCATCGCCGGACACATGAAGGACTGCGCGTACCGGCCTTCTTCTGGAATTCTGAAAGAAAAACATATAATGAATCATTAGCAGATGATTTTATCAATGTTCTTTGAATTAATGCAAACTCGGTGGTGAATCACCACTTTGAAAGAGACACACACACACACAAATATATATATATATATATATATATATATATATGTGTGTGTGTGTGTGTGTGTGTACATGTAATTATACTAACCCTGAGCACCTTCAAAGCCTCCTCACAAACCTGCATTCCTCTCGACTCGAACACCTCGACGCATCCTAAGTACTGTAAAAATTGCTATTATCAATGACATAAATCATAAGATATTATTGAAAAGTTTTGAAATATATCTACACGCGTAACGAATTAATCGATTGTTCTATTCCTTCTAATGATAGATCTTATTTGTCATCGTTAATTATCTTAGGATCGGTCTAATAAGTCTATAGGAACAATGACGAAACAATCGAAAGAAGCCAATTAGTATCAGATCGATCATTCTTGGGTGTCACCCTTTTGTTTAACTCGCGATGAAACTACTAGATGGCGATAAGGAACTTGTAAGAGTTTGAGACATCCCCTTGAACAAGCTAATGAAACCGTATATCGCCTTCGCGTAAATCGCAAAAACGATGGTGCTTACCTTAACGTGAAAAGCGCAGGTAGCGGAACGTACTGCACTCTCGTCTGCTTGCCATTGGTGAGGTTTACTTGATTCCGGTACGTGAGGATCTTTTCGTCGTCGGAAGCTGTCTCGAAAGCTCCTCCGCAACCGGTCCATCCTCTTTCCCGGCGATCTCTCGCGCTTCTGTGAATATCGATAAAATAAGGGAAACGTAGTTTATCTCGTACAAACGTTCACGAAATACCAAAGTATTTGTTTCCTCCAAAAAGAAAATTACTCTAAAGGAGGACGGATTAGATGTTCTCGAGACGAGCAAACGAAATCAATCGTACTCCAAATCGCTTCGGTTTAAAGTAAATTCGATATAACAATGGCATCGCGTTACCTAATCCGATAAAAGAAAACCGATAATTCCTCAATTCGACGATTGGCAATATCGTCTGCGAACAATAACGCAGATAACGCAATGCATCATGATAATATAATAATAGCCGTCCATTATATCGTACCGGTGTACGTGTAAACAATGACAGTGATGAGCAAACAATTGCTAAATTATGAAAGAATACTTTCGATCCTAGGATTCTCGCGGGTTTTCAATGTTAATAAAAAGAATGACCTCGTATGAAGGATTCAATCGATGACGAACGAAACGATCGGTCGATCGTTTAAGTAACTTCCTGTATAATATACATATTTCGAAGATATCATCGTGTCTATCTTACTTTTGCCTATATCAATTGTTATCACACTTGAACGTTAAATGAAACTCTTTTCTTTCAAATAGATTTCGATAAGACCGAAGGAGAACAGCTCCACATTCGTCGAGAAATAAAATCGATGACAAATGAGATTTAATGGGTGCAGTTTCGAACTCAAGAAAGAATCCTCCAGGGTATTCCCAGAGGATTCTGGTAGTCGAGTTTAGTCGATCAGTCGTTAAAACCCTAAAAACTTTGGAACCTTGAGAAAGTGACCGCGGTGCGAGAAGCAGATTCTACCAACGGTCGTCGTCGTCGACTCGACGATATAAAAAGCCCCTGTGATCGAATCTTGAGGCTGGTTCCCAAAGAATCTTTTATATCGCAACCCCACCTCAGAGTCTCCCCTAATTCCGAACACGGACCTTCTCCCCCTAAATCGGTGCCCCTAAGAGCCAACCGTCGGGATCAAGAACTGAGAGAGACCCGCTGGGAAACCTTCTTCTCCTTCTGTACCTTTCTTTTCTTTTTTTTTTTTTTTTTTTTTCCTTTCTTTCTTCGACTTGGTGCTATATCACCTTTCGTCGAACTTTCTTCTTCCCTCGTTTCGCCGTTTTCTTAATCAAATTATATACCTACAGTCCTTTCTCCTTTCCAATTTTAAACTATAGCCTATACTATTGTCGGGAATAATTGCAACAATTTGAGAAAACGCAATCTTAGTCGAGGTCAAATCCCAATTTTTAAAACCCATTCGATTTCACTGTATCTTTTAGATCTGTTACAGACAAATTCGTCTGGAAAGATTATTTTCATTCGGAAAGAAAATCCGTCGAACGTTTGTATAGTAAGAGATCGATCACGTAGAGCAAAGTTATTTACCTGTCTTGCGAAATTCCCTCAGGCATCACGTAATGGATAAGCAAATAGGCCACGTGAGCTATATCTCGAGGCTGGTCTATGCTAGACAACCAACACTGACTCTATCTCACGCTCATGACATAGCGCCGCGTTAAACCACAGCTTCTGTTCGTTCGTATTTCTTGCATATAAGTTCTAATAAATATCAGTGAAATCGACAAAACGTAGGACCACCACCGGGGTCCAATCCTTTTTGACCGTATCAATCTCAGGCGGCATGCGTGTACGTGACATGGGAACTCAGTTTTTAGGGGTGAGTTCTTTTTCATTCGACTCATTTATCGATCCGGTCTTTTGTGCCCGAACGGAAGGAAATAAAGATCGATCCTGTCAACCGTAGGAACGCGATAATTATAAAAACCGAGAAGGTTCTTCGTTAATGAACGAAAGAGAAGAACGGAAGATTTTCAAAGATAATTTGTTGGAATTCGAAAACGCGTTACAATTTATAAAATTAAATACAAAAGGAAATTATTAAAATGTCATCGCACTGAATAAAAGAAAAAGGAATATTCATTATCCGCGCTGGTTAAAATTAAAGTGTAACATAGAAAACGTCCATCGAGTGCGATTAAAAGGGAAGCGAAAATGATCGGTAAAGGCTCGATATTTCGAGGATTCGTTCAATCGTCTCACGGATTAATATTAACACACGTTTTCGCGATGAATGAGCGGTTCTCGATCGCTCTCGCGCACTATGGTATCTACATACGTATACGCAAACGATACGCGAAGGTCTACGAGAACGATCAACGTACGTACGTATGTCATCTTCGTAACGTTACAACGATTACTGAAGAGAAACGAAACGAATTTGCACCCTATGTCCCACTCTCCGCTCGTCTTTTCTTTTTTTTTTTTCTTTTTTATTTCCTCGTAAAAATAAGGAACAACGAAAATAATCCACCCTCTAGGATAGGACGATATCTGTGACAGTACTCGGAGAGGCTCTTGCTACGATGAAAGGAACGTCCCGCTAATGGTTAAAACGTGCGAAAGTAAGCACTCTCAACGCAATCGGATTACCCACGGTATTTACTTAGCAAGGTAATAGGCTTACCAATGCGTCGGAGTAAAACGGTCGCGTGGATCGCGTCGTTCTTTCATTGAAAACGAATCTACGTTTCGGACTCGAACGAACGAATCTACCCTCTTGCTCTCCTCCCAGCCCTTCGCAACGACGATCATAATCGTTCTCGAATAAACACTTGCAACGCATTCAACCGGACTATCCATACGCTACTTTAGAATGCAAACCGCATCGGTTACGCTCTCGGTAAGCGTCCAAGTGCCATATGATATTACAAATTGATGTCCTTACTTACCTCTTACTCGTACGAATCGTACACGTGTACTTATATCAATTGTAATATCAATAAGCATGTCATTTTTTATGGAATTTAATATAAAAAAAAATGATATGCGTTACGAGAAACGTATGAAAAATGATATTGTCATGCGTTTAAGCGCATTTGAACGTTAAAAGGAATATAGGAGAATAATATAAGATTCTCGGTAGGGGAATTTCAAGAAACGATCGAGGAAGGTACGAGTCGTTCATTAGCAATTCAAAAAGCGTTTCTATGGACGCAAAAACTTTCGACTACGTCCGTTTTTCAAGAGATCTCTAACGCGCAGGCCGTCTTCAAATGATATAAATCGTTTACACAGGCTCATAAATATTTTATTACTGTCGTTTGGCGCGTCAATGACAGTCAACTCTTTTTGACCAAGCGTCACGAGTATGTGAGATGTGAAATGTTTCTACCGTTCCCACATCTATCGCATTTTTATATATTTTTGACGGCTTGCATGTCTCTGTGTTTCTCGTTTCATTTCGAAAAGGTATTAAAATCGACATATACGAACTATATAAATCGCATACGTTTCTATACGTCGAATATAAACTGCATACGCGAAGATCGAGTCGCGTCGTTGATAACTTCGTTCAATCGAATTACGCTTCTGCACTTCGAGCAGCTCCCCTCTTTATGTGGCATACGCTTTAATGAGCCCGATACGACGGACTCTGCGTTATTAGCGCCGCCTGTATACTTGACTCAACGTGATATATAACCAACGTACTACTATTCAACAACTCGAATATGTGTGTGCGTATGTGTATCGATCATATCATTTAATTCTCGTTTCATTTGTTCGACCGAACCTTAAAAAGTTAGAATTTTATTCGTTATCGGGTACTAACGAAACGATCTACGTATTTATATTATAAAACGGGAGACACAGAGGAGAAGAGCGTAGAGAAAAATAAAAAAAAAAAAAGTTGATGACTTACGTCCCGCACCTTCGTTCAAAGAATTCGAAGAGAGTTCAACCACTTTCTTTTTATCTGAAGTTGATCTGTGACTCATATGTACAGTGTGACTAACGCTGAAAGAATCTGAAAGATAGTGCTTCGTCTTCAAGAAAATTTGCAATACCGACTTGATAAAAGTCAGATTTAAAGAACTATCTTTATATTGATCCCTTTGAAATAATTTTTCTCCGATATCGATTGATAAAAAAAAAAAAAAAAAAAAAAAAAAAAAAAAAATGTCATTTATTTGTAGCCAATGTCGCTTATTCGAATATCATACGAAACATTTTATACGAATAACATTATACGAGTAAAATTTCAAAAAGTCTGATCAATGATTAATCCATCATTTGTAATTCACGACAGTTTTCGTCAAACTTTCCTTATAACTCCTTGTGAATCCTTACGAGTAACTTTTCTCGTATGATAATAGCTCCGACACGACCTTCGAGTGTGAAAGGAAAGATGGCGATGGGGAATGTGCATCTCCATGGTATACTACGTGCGTCGGATGCATAAGCATACGCCCGTGTGCCGTGTTCAAACGTTGCCAGGTCAAAAAAGCGTAGCAATATCCTACTACAGTCGAGGGAGTAGACAGATACTCTTGGGTCAAAAGAGAGTTTGGTGACTAATTTCTTTCGTGAATCATGGTTGCGATGCTATGGTAACGAAATACTCGACAGTTCTAAACTGAAAAGATAATATTATCTGACACCAATCGTACAATACGTACGTATATAATATTACATAATACACAGATAATTACTTAGATAGATGAACAAAAGAATAAAAGGAAAAAGTTTCTGTTTTTTGTTCCAGCAAAAAATGTCTGAAGATCGATGAGAGAAGGACATAGCAAAATTATAATACGTCAATTGTTTCACCAATCATATAATGGAAATGGTGGTCATATCGACCGAACAATGATCGTCGAGCGTGAATAAAACGCGATCTTTTCTAATAATTTTCATTGTATAGTATGTATTACAGTTCGAGCCTTTGCTTGATTTTTACAGCGCTGGCGGACGGCACTGATTGAAATTTTAATTGAACACCGCGCGAACAAGAGAATTCTCCAGCTGAACACAATGTAGAATCCCTCTTTCCAAGTAAATTCTCAAGAGTTCCCCTTCATAATCGCGGAACCATTGTTTTCGCTTCATCAACATATTCTCATTGAAGATTTATGTAGTCTTACGCGCAATTCACAAAAGGCATTCTCAACTTTGTTGGATGATTCGATAGTCAGCTATTCGCTTCTACCGTGAATTCCTTTTAAATTCGCTTTAATTATTCGCGCAATGGCGAACCGTTTAAAATAAACTTTATGGAGATTTAGGTTCTCCTCTTCCTGCTTTTTAATTCATTCTCCGGTTAACTTTTGTCAGCATCGGGTGTATATACGTGTATGTGTGTGTGCGTGTATATATATATATATATATATATATATATATGTATATATGCATGCATGTATGTATGTATGTATGTATGTATGTATATTTATATATAAAAGATGGGACGACGTAAAAATGTGATTTGCATTTAAAATGTAAGATACGAGAAATAACACATTCGTTCTGTTCAAAATTTCAAGTGGTTTACATTACATGTAAATTTCACGTTGGTAAACGTTTTTTCGTTTCTACAATCTCGCATGTAACTACAAATATCTCAAACGAGGTTAAAGAAGAAAAATGTTTTACGTGATCTCTCTGCATATCGAAAGACGATATGCAATTAATAGTTGTAAACTATTAGTTTCATGAGGTAAACGATCTGTCTGTTAACCAGCCAAGAGTTCTTTGCAGGAGAATTTGGCACGATTCGTGCCATCTTTGAGTTTCTCTCTTTCTCTCTTTTCAGATATAACAGAACTGTCAGCCGATCGAAGACAAAGATCTTTTAGATCGTAGCGTGCCGTTGTGACCTAGATAAGCACCGGTGAAAGCACGTTCGTAAAGAGCCCTAGAGCAATAGCGTCGACGCAAGTTCGTTGACCGCAGGTCGAAACTTAGGGCGCGGCAATTTTCTAATGGCGACACGTTCTCTTCTTTACGAGATCCACTTCGAAAGTCTATGTATTATCCTGAGATCGAATAACTTCAACGTCGATAAAATGATCTATTCTCCGTTCGTACGAGTTTTCCAATGGTGCATTCCCTTTTCAATCTGTCTATCTTGATAAAAAAAAAAAAAGTATAAAGAAAATAAAAAAAATATCATTCGTTGGGCGTAACAGCCTTCGAAAGAAGCGTAGGAAATATATCTGCTGTTGCTTATCCTCTATCTACCTCGATTCGTTTATAACTTCGCCGAGTACCAAGAGGATATGAAAATCGTCGCTACCTGAAATGGCAGCGAGTCTGAGCGTCCAATAGCGCGAGCACCTACGAACGCTTAATCCTTTCACCGCGACAGGTGTTCCGTATGCGGCGATGTTGCTGAATATAATCAAATACGCATACGTTGATAGAGAGATAGAAATAAGTATGTAGATACAGATAGATAGATAAATAGATAGGAAGAGAGAGAGAGAGAGAGAAGATAGAAGAAGCACAATATAGACGCACACGTCAACTCAACGACGACACGTATGCAAGAAGACAAAGCCGGTGTCCTTTGCGCTCATCTGCATACATATGGAGTTTAGCTCGCAACACGGCTCAAAATTGCGCACAACGTCAACCCAATTTCGATTCCTGCTACCGAGTCCTGCCATTAGCAAACGCGTTGTCCCTTTTCGTAGATGCCACTTTTCTCGAAAAACTTAATGGAGGAGAATCGCCGAGGAAACGAGAGTTGACAAAAAAAGGAAATTTTCCAAAAATTCTATTTCTTCTTTTTCTATTTTTCTTTGCTCATCGAGAAAAATCAATTATCTACCTATCCACCTTGATCATTTTACAAACTTTTTCGAACGTTTTGTCACTTTGACCTACTGGACAAAGACATATAGCAGGTGAATTAATCAAGAGCAAAAGATCGATGTCTATCTTTTTGACCTACAAGGATCGAACGACAGGTCGACGCTTTACATAAATCATTAAGGGGAAAAAAAAAAAAAAAAAACAAATAAATAATAAATGCATATATCGCTATTATTTGATTTCAACGTGATGAATGTTGAAAAACATTTACCGAAGAGTTTTATAAGTAAAGTATATGCAAGGTAATTTTACGAGACAAGTAGGCCATTTAAATCGTTGGCCATTGAAATCGAAGGTATGTACGTCGATATTTTAAATACCAGCGATTCCAAGTCCCTCCCTTTGTAACTTCTGAACCAGCGGACATCGGCATACCACCGGTTATCCTTGAGTTCGATCCCCTCGCTTTGCACTAGTACGCGCGAGTACGCTCAAACTTGCGCTTACACTTTATATGTATCTATCACATCGATGTGCCTTTACGATGAGCTTTTCAAAAGTTTAACACGTGGTCTACTTACATAGAACTGTGCATTAAAGCGACATGTTTCCAAACAATCTGTTTCATTAACTAATGGCTTGTTGAGTAACACGGATAAAGCGACTGTAATACTCAAAGTCCCTTTCGGAGCTCATGTATTTGAATACATTTCTAAAGAGATTGTACGAATTATACTAAGACATTTCATTCGACATTGAAATAAATTAAAAGTTTGAATAATTTCATCGGAAATTCAGCCGATTACAAATCTTCGAAATATCAATTTCACGAGTCATAACTGTGAAGATTCATGTCGATTATCTTTCAAAATGTCGAACCTTCATCCTTTTCTACGTTATGTACCTTACATACATCCAGTGGCAAAATAGTTTTATCAAACGAAAGAAGTCGACGCGAACCCCGCGAGTTTCTCCTGTGATGAAAAACCTGTTTGTACGCTTGTGCGTACGAACAGTTCGAGTGACTTAACTCGTTCGAAAGTGCCGCTACTTCTTTCCTCGAGCGAGTCTCCGCCATCTTTTTCTCTCATCCACACCGCATGCTATATAATCGAAGGTGTTCCTTCCTTCTCTCGTCTTCACGTCGAAACTTATACACGATTAAAGAGAACGTGGGATACGATAAAGCATCGTACGTACGATGATTAAAGATCTATGTGCTAGAACCTTGAAATTGAAGTAAGTTATACGACGAAATAATTGTATTATATTTTAATCGGTGATAGAAATATTTCGTATGATCGCGATAAGAAATGAGCGATATACCCGAACGGTTTTCACACATGTACTAGTACATGTAAACAATTTTCTCAATGTGTTTAAACAAATAACTTCGCGAGGAGAATCTATATACTTACTTGTATATACATTCAATGTACAAACTAACAATTGAACGAACTACAAATTAAGGAATATACCAGAAAATCGCCATATCTAATTAATTCGACAGTAATAGGATTATATCGCAATCGATTATTTATTACAGATGTTTGCATTTTGTTGTACAACATATCGGCAGTTAATTACATTTCCATGACAATACGCATCAACGTCTTCGCGTTAAAACGATGTTAAACGAGTTTGCTTCCTTTCGCGAAATCGATATTACTTAATGAAAACCTCGCTTGAAAAATATCACCATTAATATCTCTCGTTGTTCGATAAGTCTCAATTTCTCTTGCGATTATCGAATCCTTTTTCTTATTCGTTTATATTGTGTGTATCTCATCGAGTATATGTGTCAATTTTTTATTCCAGCAGAAATATACAAGCGAGAATCGATCGTGCAAACTCTAAACGCGCAATTGTTTTCAAATTGTGATTAATCGAGGAGCGTATGATAACAGCACCACCTACCTATTATTTAATAGCCGACCTACCCGATCTACATCTATCTTACTTAAATATTGCCATATACTTTTCAAAATTATACATTCGTATACGTATGAATTCACCTGGTGCATTGAACTAATTAATGCTACATAATTAAACAATAGACACAGCTGCCTTTTTACACACCTAACGTAATAACTAAGTAATTTGAAAACAGTCGCGAAGTTTTCAAAAGAAACGTGAATAAATATTTCCATGTTCCTGACCTTGTTAAATGCTTTAAAATATGGCGAGTCTTTTTCATTGGACTTTGATCAATCGTCGGCATTTATCGCCGTGAGAAGAACCGAGCAATAATTAATGGCGAGAATGATCGACGATAATTTTATGTTTGTTGTGTCTTCTAGAGTCACCTTTTTTCTTGGGTATAACCTCTTTGTAAAAGAGAAACAAAAAGATAAGATAATGCATAGATTAAGAAACTTTGCTTTGTCGGAAGGATCAAGAGTATAATTTTAATTTAGAATCTGAGTCGACGGGCAGCTAGCAAAACAGCTAGCTTGACTCTGAAATCTCTTAACGAATCGAATCCACGTATCCATCAGGAGGTCGTCCATCGTTGAACTTTCTTCTTATCCCGAGAAATTCACGGGAAGCGAAAGCTTTTCTGCTTTTGACAGGGCAGCGATTCCAGACGCCATAACGGCCGAAGAAAGTCTTAAAGGAACGCTAGGAAATATTTGCTGAAATACGAGCTCAAAGAACAACCATGTTTTTTTCCTTTTCTAACCCTCTTCGCTGTCTTAAAATACTTGCAATAGTTTGAATTTACGATACGACCATAAATAAGATCGTTGTTATATAAAGTCTTATTTCTAAAGCAAAAATCTATAAGAACGACAAATTTGATACAAGCGATGAAATTATCGCGAGAAATAATTGCATCGATCGAGAAAGGAAATGTATCATGATGGAAAACAAGAAAAAAAGTAAAGAAGAGAATGTCTGTAGAGGAAAGGGAAGGGTCGCTGGAAAAATTGCCGCGTTCGATCTGACGATAAAAATATATTATGTATATGTTGTATGTATATATGCATGTGTATATATATATATATATATATATATATATATATATATATATATATATCGGTGCGAGAACGAGGTACAACCAATCGATTGTCGATTAGGGTAATCCACGATGAGGAGCATGGGGGAAAGGGACAGGGTTACCGAAGCGAAACTTGCTCCAGCGGCACGGTAGATGGTTAATTTCTCTAATTAGAGCGCGTAACAAACGCATGTAATTAAGCTGCACCGTGAGCGAACATACGAAGGGACGAGACGCAGCCAGTTATTTCAATGGTATCCATCCCTTCTACCACCCTGAACTCTTCCCTGAGTTAAACCATAGAAACGCATCGTCTCTACTGGGATTAAAATGCGACTCGTAAAGCCGCTGGTTAAAAGCTTCTTCCTCTCTCAACCCTGATAAAAATAAACTTTCCGAAAAGCCACGAGGAGGCTTCCGTCGCGTCGTAAGTCGTCGTCCGAAACTTCTCTGCGAGCTTCCCTATGAACGTGAAAATACAATTCGTCAACTCGCAAAGAACTACTCGTATTGTCGCTCGAACTAACGACTCAACAAAGAGAAATCCATCGAACTTTGTTCATTCTTATCCTTCGTTTAGAAAAATAATGCTCATTGGATCAAAATTTAGCAGTTCTCTGACTTTTTTCTTCTTCTTTTTTTTTATCTTTTTTTCTTTTTTTCCATAGACTTAAACAACTATAATTTCTAATAATCCATATTTATGAGTAACACAAATGAATATTAAAATTTGTGATCTTATTTCGTTGCCGGCGACGTTCGTTAATTGTTCTTTTTCAGCCAGTCTCAATGATTTAACAAAGATCGTATAATAATTATATTTAAGAATTATTAATTGTGGGTTTCTCCTTTTCGTTGATTGATTACGACTTTGTATAATCATGCTTTTACGATTATATCATTAGTTGATGAATCAATCTCATCGTAATCAGTGTCATCGATTCGATCAATTTATCAACTGTATTTCAACTTATCCTTAAATAAAATCTATTTAAACAGAAAATTACCTGAGAGAGCGACAAAGATGTGAGCAACGTCGACGATAAGATGACATTATATAACGGTCACTTCGTCGTGACTCGTCAACAGGCATTCCGCGAACTAACATCAAGAATTCCATATACACGAACCTCTTACGATAAATATTCAAAAGAATGAACGAACGTAAAAAAGAGAAAGATCGTACGAGTCAATGATGTCACGCGCAACAGGAAGGGCATGTTCTTATACAAATGTTAAAGAAATTGCTCGTTATAGAAACTTTGTCGATAAAAAAAAAAAAATTGATAATGATCGAGAAAATGATCATCGATGTAAACGTAATTGACGTATGTTGAAGATGAGTTACAGCCTTGGAAAAACATCTTCGTCCCTATCAGAAATATAAAAATTCGCCCACGTAAAAGAAAATTTTATTCGTTCCAAATTCAATACTTAAAAAATCGGTGATAATAGACGAATCAAGTTGCTCTCGTTTCGCTGCTTCTCGCATCGTATAGATCTTATTCGATATCCAATAGAATCATTATCTCCAACAGCTAATCACCAATTACAATAAAGTCAATTTGCCATGTAATCGATGATTATCATCGAGGATCGTTATCGATGCGATGTACTAAATCGCACTCGTCCATAACAATATTTTTATATATGTTCTTGTTTCTATAAATCGAATAAGAATATCGTGATATTGAAGAAGGAAGAATTCAATGACGTTTATATTGAAAGAAAAGGACTATTGAAAGCAAAAGGAAACAGAGGCATAAAGTTTTGGCATGTAATTTAGAAAACAATAAAGTTCGAGAGGAAGTAGATTCAAAGTAGTTCTCACAGTAGTTTGGAGAAGCTGCACTAGACAGGTCCGACAAAATCGCTCGTTGACGCGCGAAAACGCATCAAACGGATAAGGGAAAGGGGGGAAGAGGGAAGGAGAGAGAGAGAGAGAGAGAGAGAGAGAGAGAAAGAGGAACGGACGGTCGAACGTACCGAGAGACGAAGACCATTTCCAGCATGGCTGGTAGCCCTCTCGAGCGGCTGGTGGGCGGACGGGTGGTTTCCCATTTCTCTTCTTCGAGCACCGATGTTTTCACGACGCGCAGTAGCGTGTAACGCATCGACTATCGAAACACCGTAATGACGAAGACGTTTCTTCACCTACCGTTCGAAGCACCATAAGCAATTCTGATCAAATTGACACACCTTCCCAAATAAGTCTTCTTTACTTATCACAAATCTTTCAAGTACGAACAAGTAAGATAGTTGCACCGGACAAGCTGATGGTAACACTGGACGAGTTTTTCAACAGCGGAAGAGAAGAGCGGACGGAGGAGAGGAGGCGTTTTCGAGGAATTCGATGTAACTGGAGAACGCGGTAACGCGATAGAAACAATGACGGAAGACGTCGGCGAACGTTCGTTTCTGCGAAACGAAATAATAAGGAACCGAGGTGGCTTCTCGACGGTCGACCGTACGCGACGAATCGTCACGAAACGGTCGACTTCCATCGCGAGACTTGGTACGGTCTAACGAGAGCGACGGTAACACCAGTGCCGAGCATCGTTCGTTCACGCGACACGAGGAGGCACCTCTTCGTTCGCCGCTGGCCTCGCTCGAGGCGCTCTTCTCCGTTAACACAACCACCGCTACTAACAACACCAACACTACACAACCAGCACAACCACCACCCTCGCAACTCCTCTTCTTCCTCCTCCTCCTCCAGCGGCACAACCTCTTTCCCCTTCTCTGAGCGATCGATGACGAAGGTCGACGATCACGATGACGTCTCTCCGTTGAGTAGACACCATGCGTCGACGAGAAACTTTACGTCTACTTCAAGAGATGAAAAGATACAGAGAGAGAGAGAGAGAGAGAGAGAGAGAGAGAGAGAGAGAGAGGGAGATGGAGAGAGGAAGGAAGGGAGGGAGAGAGAGATTCAGAAGTTACGCCCGCCAGAAAAAAACGTTCGCTTCGGACAACATGGCGGCGCTCTACGTTCCTCGAAGCCGGCCGGTAAAAAGGTAAACGCAAGCCATACAGCTGAACAAGAGAAGACTCTTCTCCTCCTTCTTCTTTTTTTTTTTTCTTTTTACTCGCTTTCCTTCCTTTCACGAGCTTGAAACTACTCCGTACCGCTTACCCTGCCAATCTGACGTCACCGACGTCTAAAGACTTTAGAGTGGGATAGGATTATCTTTCTGTTTTCCTTCCTTCCTTTCTATCTCTCTTCGTGTTAACTCTATCTCTCTTTCTCATTCTATCACTCGCTATACAATATGCTTTAAACGACGATGGCTTCTCGGTGATGTCGATCGGTAGCAGCCAGTTGTATTTTTAAACTATGACGCCTCACCGATCATAGTAAAGTCCCTTTTTCGTCTCTCTCTCTCTCTCTCTCTCTCTCTCTCTCTCTCTCTTTCTCTAGTTGCGTATCCTTTGTCGCGGTAACACTGTTGTTAACTTTTTTTTTTCTATTCCTTGCGATTTTTCACGTTTCGTTTCAAGGAGAAAAGAAAAAGAGAAACTATTTTAATGACGTATTTTTTTAATCCCGTTAACGAATTAACACGTAATAGTCTCTTTCAACTCATTGACTCCTTGAACGTAGTAGCGCGCGAAGCTGTGCCGTGACGTTTAACTCGATTGACCTCGGGGTCCGTTTAGCGCACGCTAATTAATGTACCACCAGTGGGTAAAAGAAAAAAATATGAGGAAAAAGTATTCGCACACTTTCTACTTTTATTCCTTTGATTCTTCTTTTATTAATTCGATTTATCTTCCTCCTCCATCAGAAGTGCAATATATTTTCCTCTTAAAATTACCACATCAACGATAACGTAGACCTGATTCTCCAGGATAGAGTTCCGATCGATCTTAGCCGAATTTGATGTTTCTGTTACAACGATAGAATCGGTAAAGTACGATTACGAGAATTCCCACGTTTTTCCGTTAGAACTACCACGGTCACGCTCCGCTACTTTCGGCGACCCCACCGGAACTCGGAAATACTTTCTCTATTTCTCTGTCTTTCTCTCTCTCTCTCTCTCTCTCTCTCTCTCTCGTTCTCTCAAAACGAGATAAACGAAGGGAAAAAAGAGAAATTTGAAAGAACGATGAAAAATCTGAACGAAGAAATCTTCTCTTAAGTTCTTCCTCGAAAGTCGAGGTCCGATCCAAAAAAAAACGAACTGGCAACGAACGTTGCGTCGTTTGTTGCGCCACCTGGTGAACCTTCGATTCTATGGCTCTACAGGTAATTTCGATGCCGCGATACTTTCGAAGAATAATCCTTCTTTCCGTTGCTCTTTCTTTCCAATTCGAGATTTCTTCTTATATTTCTTGTTTTTCCTCTTCTTCGTCTTCTTCAAAGGGAAACTTTGTGAGCCTTTAAGAAAAATGATAACGAACGAACTATCGTAACGTACGAGCCAAGCAAAGTCATCCTCACTTTCACCACAGAGAAATATTCAAAGAACGATTTAGGAGAAGCGAGAGAAGAATCGGCAAGTTCGAGTATATGGACGTATTACAGGTCGACCGATCGTCCAAGATTCTCATCGAGTCGACTTGTAAAAGAACCCCCCCCTGACGAAACACCGGACACGAATGCCGAGGCTCGAACGGGTCCTGTTCCTTCTACCCTACCCTCTACCCTACCTTGCCCCTCCAGACCCCTTCCCCTTTTTCCTTCAGGGACGAGTCAGTCTCGCTTTGGGCCCTATCCCTTTCTTCTTTGCCCGCAACGTTTAACGCAATACCCGCTATGAGAGTTACGTTTGCCATCGTTCATCGTCGGAAACGCAAGGTTATAGAATAAAAGTAAGTTTCATTTATGACATTTAATAATGAACATTAAGAAACGGAATATTTACACTTTTACGATATATCATCGATCAATATTGATGTAGTTGAGTTTGTTTAATAATACCAATATCTAATACGATATACATGTACGCATAGAGTTTGGTATGCGAATTAGATAAACAACTTTTGATTTGTATAAAAGCGGGCAACGTTGCTTCCATCCATCCGTCCGAAGTAGTTATTTTTCCGACAAGATGATCGCACAATTTCCTCCTTTCTGTATTCTTTCGAGATTGTCCTCGTGCAGATCTTAAAGAAGAACGAACACATCTTTATTTTACGTGTATGCAAAGGAGCGCTTTCGTTCTTCCAAAGATTCCGGAAATCTTCCTTGGCGTATCCAAGAGGCCATAAACCTCTTTGGAGTATTTCCTTCGAGCAGAGCCAGTAAGTACCTTTTACTCGGTCTCTACGGGGAGCCAGGTTCGTGCTCGCTCCCTTCGTGGGCCCCGAACGACGTCCTCAGTCGTTCCACTCGAGTCGCAAGAACCGGTTTTTTCGCTCGATCGGTCACCGGCAAGGACGAACTGCCCTCGACTAGCGGACGTTTCCTTGGAACAGAAACTCTGATCATACCAATCTTCGATTTTTTCGTTGACATAGATATCGCATCGAGTATCGTTATTAACGTCGAGGAAAATCTAGTCGATGGTAACACCGGGGCTAGATAGCCCTGGTTTACGGTGTTGGTGGGGAGAGCAGCTGCCACGGCAAATGGTCGTACATCTGCTAAGAGACGCGACCAAGAGAACTTTGTAATAGGCGCCTCGTGAACAAGACTTTCGCGAGAGACGATCCTTTATCGATTTCTTTTAGCTTCGACGACGGTTGCCAATCGTCCATTGACAAAGGTCGTTGTCTTTAAAATCATTCTATTCCATTCTACGATGATTCCTTTTTTTATTTTCCTAAGAATACAAGATATGATAGCGCTATTAATGATATTCAAATTTGGTTCCATTAACGTTTCAAAAGTTTCAAAGTCATTTGTGTATTTGAAAACTTATATAGTACCACTTGTGTTTCTCGTTAAGCATACTAACGAAGAAAGCGTTTGCTCGGAGGAAACAAGTTGATAGGAAAATTACAATATGCAATATTTCTTTTCAAATTAAAATCCGTTTCGAACTCGAAGGAAGATCTTTCGTCACGATTCCCAGTTGAAAAAAATGCCTTGGCAATACTTTGTCGCAATGAAAATAATACGAATTTTTTTATTCTGCACGAAGTGACTTTAATTTCTTACTACACGAAAGAAAGGTATGTTGCTAGGAAAAAAAAAAAAAAAAAAAACAAAAGAAAAAAGGAAAAAAATACTAAAAACTAATTTTTCCGTTGACCCGAATTATACCGAGGAGTGCGCAACTTTCTTGCGTTTACCTTATTAATGATTCGTATTTCGCTTAATGGTCTGACATGTATATTCACGATACGGTCGTTATAAAGTCAGAAATAAAGAATAGGAAGAAGGGGTAGAAAGAGAGAGAGAGATACAACATTGTACATTATATGCATACATGTAATCGTTGATTCGTCGAAATTCCATTCTAGGAATAAGAAGAAAAATAACGAATGTCTTCTCATCGTTATAACGAGAAATATCGCTGCTGAATGAGAAGACATTAATCGATAATACTGCATCTGTGCATAATCCTACACCGCCATTTCTTCATGTTCTCTGAAAACGTATTCGATTAGAGACCGCAACTTAGTCGAAATTGCTTCGACAGCGATCCGTGGCAATGCGTACACAATCGTTTTCGAGAAAAAGGCAGCTGTTAAGCGCAAACCTGTTAAAGTTGTCTAAACTTATATTAACCATACGTTAAGATCGAGATCACATCGTGGCATCATCATCGTACGCTATATTCGTGCAAGATTAATCGAGAAATAAATCCCTCTTAAACGAGTTGACCTTTGGAACGACATTATCCCATCTATTTATCTTACGGATATTTTTCAGGCCGTTCTCAGTTTTGTGGAGTATATAGTAGATACTTTCGAGTCACCTTGACTCGATTTGATCTAATTGCATAATTGCATTACTTCGAAGAAGCCGTGCGATTCGACGTTAATTCAGGCTACGCACCGATGCGAGCAGCCCTTTTCTAAAGTCTATTTATCCCACGTGACCGATCATGTATCCTATATTCTTAGAACAAGTATCTCGCATTCGTCTCACTCCTTAACGCCGTCTATAACGGCATATATTATCGTTCGAACGAAACATTCGGTTCTAAGATTGAATTCGTCAAACATTTTTTATCGGACAAGATATTCATCAAGAGACGGCAATAAGTCATAAAACTTAAGAAGAATGTTATTGAACTTGCTTCTTCGAAGATCCATATAAAATGGGTAAATGAAAAGGCGGGAAGCACTTTACGTTCTTGGTTAAGATTAGATAAGAAAGAACGCTTTAAATGTCCATTTGAGTCAGCGTCCCTCGTAACTCGAACTCGCTTCGATCTTCGATCGCGATGTGCACGTAGGAAAAGTGCCGCCGAGTGAATGGCGTGGCGGCGGTCTGCATAGTTTCTCCAGACAGCTGGCCTCGGTTGATTTACTTTTCGTGACACGCAGGGCACCGCGAGGAAATCTCGACATCTGCTCACGACTTCCCGTACCGGATCGACGCACGGCCATTAATTAATCCACGAGAAGCTTGTTTGACGAAGGTGCGTCGTTACTACGATTCGTGCGTGATCAGGAGGAGTCGTCGTAGCTCTTAGACGAGAGATAAGCGTATCGGGATCGCGTGCGTGGTGCGTTAGCACTATAGATCATCGGCCTCGAAGTAATGTTATTTATCGGATCTCCATCGTATCCATAAGGTACCGTAGCCAAGGTACTTGCTATGAAATTCTTCATAAGGAGTAACCGTAATTACGAGACACGTCTTATCTTGCTGCATAAATTCCTCATAGTAAAAAAATATTTATTATCGGATTCTCTCTTCTTTATCAATGATTCGAGATATCATTGATAAATATTGTCAATGAAAAAGAAAAATTTTTCTTTTTTAAATCATTCATCGAAGACAATTTCAATGATACGTTATAGATCGTGTCGATCGATAAATTAATTCTTGTCTCTTGTATCGAGCTTCTACTCCCGCCGACCTTGATCCTTATTTCTGCACAGTCCGCAAATATCGTTAGTCGTAAGTCGCGTTGCGGTGTCGTTCGTCGACCGGCCGCGACTATTTCGGTCGACCTTCTTTCGCTTCGCTCGCATTACTCCTATTTACTTATGTGCATGCGTGCACGAATACGTTTATCTGTATATATTTATGTATATATATATATATATATATATATACATATACATAAGCGTATATAAACAAGCGTTACAAACGATATATGCGCGTAGAAGTCTCGTAATGCGGGCGAGACGTATGTACACACGTGAGCACCGCCGTTTCTCGATGGAGAAGGACGCGTGCGCTTACACAGGTGTCGGAAGAAATGTTAGGCGGGAGCTAACGTCATTTGCGTAAATGCTTATCTTTGTCAGATCTCCGTATTTAATGACTTATAATCCGACTGTATGAGAAGAAGAAAAATTCATTATTTCGATTAACTCGAGAGTGTCTACTCTCGCTCCATGAGAGTTTGACCGTTGCAACGAGTTTTGCGAGAGTAACGTTAAAATTTAAAGGTTAATTTTGCGCACGAGTAATACCAGAACATAAGAAGAACTGGTATCCAAAATCAATTTGGAATACTTACAACGACCCGAAATACTCGTCCGGCTGCCACGAGTAATTCCAGCTTAATACCGTTACATGCCACGACAATAATACCACGACGGTAATAACCGGTTCCAAGAGCATAACATATACTCTCCCTCTGTACTCTATCGTATACCATCGTATACTATCGTGTATACGCGCGCGAAATCTGGTTATATATCTCGCGTTTACAAAGCACTTTTACCTCTCGCGAGAACGATTCTTCTTGTTACCGCTCCTTTTCCCATTTCACTTGGCAAAATTCGAATTTTACCCTTTCCATCGGAACGGTCACTTTCGTTCTCATAGATATCAGTCATGTACGTAACATTTCCACGTATTCGACGAAGAGAAGAATTTCATCTCTTCACGAAGAAACGTCCGAACCACGGGAAAAGGAAATTAATGGCGCGAGGAAACAACAAAGTATATGAATCGTCGAGTTGTGACCTACTTATCCTAGTCCTAGTTTATGTTTTTACTCGACGTACTATTGCCATAGACAGCAGGCGAACTCGTTAAAGCCGAGTCGAAGAAAGATGTTAATTGACTCTGATGGAACACTTTTTTCCTTTCATCTTCGCTTTACCGTACAAGATGATGTGCCGAAGAGTATGAAAATCCATACGCGCTACGCGTGGAAAAGGGAAAGGCACGATATCGACCTCTTTCTTCTACTTGTTCAACGATTCGTCCTCTCGATTCTCTTTGCACGTGCATTCACGGACGCACCATATGGCAGTAGATAAAACCACATGCCAACGTATTCCCATGCGCACCGAGCTAGCAGGTAGTACCATGTGTTGCTTTCCATTGGTTCAGTCGTCGAACATCAGTCGTTGAACAGTTCCTCGTTTTAATTTTCTATTCTCTTTAAATTTCTTTCTTTTTCCTCGATTCGATTAAATCGATACTCATAGAATAACGAATTTTTATATTTACGGACTCCCTTTTTTCTACCATCGGTTGGTCGATCAACATTTATTCGTTACGTAAAAAGATAAGGACGGTCGATAAGCCGGTTTAATGAATGCAACCGAGCATGGATTTGGTATGCGCGCCTCGTAAATGCTTTCCACGCTCGTGACTTTCTGTTACGTGCTCGTATATAACTTCGTAAATCGTTGAAGAAACTTGAAAATGAAACCGATTAGCGAAAGCGATCGGTTGATTAAAACTTGGAAATATAATTTTAAAAGAATCCTAATTTATTTTCTCTTTAATCGTTGGCAAAATACATTAATTTCAACGATAATTTCTTATTAAAACTGTAAATTAAATTTACACGTCAGTTGCGCAAATTAGAAATGAGATTGAAATAAATAATTTCTCTCTCTTTCTCTCTCTCTCTCTCTCTCTATATATATATATATATATATATATGCATATCTTGTTATATATGTATAGTTTTCTCTGTGCGCAAGTACCTTCGAAGAACATTGGCGTAGTAAAAAGACGAAAAGGGTAAAAACGACGATGGAAAATACGTTGTCGGTGTATAAGAATTACTAAGGAAAGCACATGATCCCCTTACTCTTTCCGATATTCTTCCCATGCACTCCCACTCTCAATGGTTTTGTCAGAGCCGTTCGCACGATAATATAACGTACACAACAATGGAATCGCGGAGCGAGCATTGTCCATAGACGAGAATCGCGTACGCGTAGCCTTAATCGCGCTATAGAATCGGGTTATAGCAATTAACGAAGCGTTTCGACGCTTCTTCGTTGTCGTCATCCTCGTCGTCATCGACGTCGTTAAATACTGATTGAATCGATGGAATTATTCACGATCGAATTCGTAATTCGCAAATACGCAACTTAAATAGTTTCGACCTTCACGGCTAGTAAAAATTTGTTTATCGGAGTATTTATGATTTTACAAATAGACTCGTCGTAGGTACGATAAATTTCTGTAAAAAAGAAAAAAAATAAGCCGCAAATATATTCGACGATGTACCATCAGTCGGATAATAATATAACAATTCTGCACGATAACAACTTTTAATTTTTATTTTAATTTTTCTCGTAGAGAAACACATTGGAGACCTCATCATTGAATCAATCTAGAGACTCCAAGTTATTGGAACGAATTGAATTATTCTCGAATAGATATAAAAAATTCATTGACTTTTATCGTAAGCTTTCTTTTATGATATAATTCTATACGTTTTAGCGTGAAAATAACGAAACAAAATACCGTGTCGTTGAATGTTACGAAACTATCTTACGTTTTTTGCGATAATAATTCTAGGAGAAGTACAAAGAACCGTATTCACTTTGAAAACGAAAAGACTTTGACTAATGGAAGTGGAATAAGACAGTAAGAATTTACAGCACGAATCCCCAAGGTTTACGCAGGCTTGTCGGAAAAAGAAGAAAGGAAAAAAGAAAAGAAATGAAAAGTTGATCGAAATAAAGCTATCTGAACTATTACTTATACGCGTTGAAAAAATAGACCGGATATAAAGAGAAATATTACAATAAACGTTGAAGCCTAGATGAAAAATTTGAATGAGAATATAATCTTTGATCGCTCGTACGGCTCTAAATATAACTCGATGCACGAATCTCATACCTTGTATTCTACCTGCGAACTCGCCCTTCGCGATCCACCAATATAAAACGACCCCTCGTAGCGCCCCTCAACATGCTCTCACGTTCGAAACGAACGCATACATACTTGATGATACTAATTGTGAATCGTTCGTTCGCCAAAGTTGCCAAATGCAAATGATGTATTTTTCTTTTTTTTTTTTTTTTTTTTTTTTTTTTTTTTTTTTTTCTTCTATACGCGATAGATTCCATACGATGATTTTGGAGGATCGATTGGAATAATTAATAACTCAAAACAATAATTGGCTTAACGATTTGATTTCTCTTTTAAGAAAAATAAATTCGAACAACGTAATTATAATTAACGAGTATTACAAAATTAAAATTCTTTGATGGTGATAATCATCAATTATCTATTAATATTTTATTATTACTTTCGATTTATTTATTTATTTATTTATTTAAAAAATGAAATATCGGATTGATCTGATTGGAACGGCAAACTATAACGTTCATCGAGCACAGACGATGGCCCGACTATGTCGTCGATTTGTTACAAAGGAATCCTCGAGCCGCTCCTTGGACGGTCTACGCACCCTATAAAAATGCGTATGGCACTTTATATCAAGCGAAACGGTTCCCACGACACCCCATGCAACACCGCGATCCTATGGGAACGCTTAAGAGGGGTGAGCCACGTTGACGAGTAACGCGCGAGACTGTGTTTGCGTCATGTAGTCGTTTAATCGCTCGTTCCCAATGTGTGCGTGCAGGCATACTCTCGCGAGACTAATTCTAACGACAATATCGCATACTACTGACACTTGTCGATACCACTTCTCGATTACGCTGTCCTTACCGCCGCGAAATGGACCGTTTGATTCGTCCATAAGAACCACCCACGGTGTTACCACGGCGAAATATTATATAATGTTCGATATAAATCATCCATCGTGGAATTAATGTCAATAGCATGCACTACAACTTTATTTCGTTGAAATTAATTGGAAATTTATCGAGCTACGCTCATGGAGCATTTGAGAAAGAAATGATGAGAGAAGGGAAAAAAAAAACAATAACCATTCCGGAGATGAGGCCGGAAGCAGTCAAGAGCAACAGCCGTTTCCAAGAAAATTCATAACTACGAGTCAAATCGACCTCATCGAACTTGAAAGAACTAATAACGGATGTGCGCTTAACTTTCTCAACGTTAATGACGAACCTAGCAAAATAAGATTTACAAGATAGCAAAAGTTGTTGACATGCCGTTCTAATAATAAGCGATATTTTATCTCGAGAGGAAGGAATGCAAATTAGCTCAGGATTTAATCGTTTTTCTTGATATTAAGAAAATTAAGACGATCACATGTTGATCATTCGTTAATAATATGTTTCTACGTATTCGTAGAAATATGTAGTACCAGAGGGGACGGAAGAATAAAGAAAAGAAACGATTTCTTTTATAATCTTGACTCAAATGAAGATTTATCCATTTGTTAATTTTATTTTAAATTAATACGTAAATAATATGTAAATCCATCTTCATTAGCTCATATGGACGATATGAACTAATTGTCGGCATTATCCATATCGTATATTTACACAAATGTTCGAGAAATTATTATCGCATATCAAATATCTCCAAATCCGATAAATGGTGCGATACTTAATATAAAAGGAACTTGTGATATCTGGAATGACATAGATCGTTCGAAGAAATTGTAACGTTACAATGGCGAAACTTATTATTTTCCTTTGCCTCCTCGTAACCATTGTTTGTGTAAGAAATTATTATAGAAACGTTACTGATATATAATTAATATAGAAACGTTAATCGATACTTTTCCACTTATCACCGTTATTTTATGTTTCAGGTTCTCCCGACACAGGCTGGTGTATTTGATAATAGAATCAATCAAGCTCAAGACAACCTTGTTAAAATGATCAATGGCGCCATAGAACTTTTCCAGAAAGAAGTAAACGCGATCGTTGAAAAGGCGCTTGATTACGTGAATGAATTGAAGGAACAAGGCGAGGACCTCATGATAATAATTCAGAAAAATGTCGACGATGCACTGACAAAAGTACGTATGAGATAGTCAATTGCATCAATCCTAACGAGCTTCTTTTTTTTATGTCCAATCTATTTTTCGAGAATAACCGAATGTCATTTAAAAATGTTCAATTTTGTATTAGTATTTGTATATAGTTGTTTGTAGTTTCACAAACCTATTAGATTCTCATTAATTCGTGATCCTTACTAACGGGCCAATTAACTTCGTAGGTAGAAGAAAGGATCAACGAATTAATCAAAGGGATCTCGAATGAAGTCGACGTCAGCGAGTGCAAGAATATGGCAGAACAGATTAAGGACACTGGCTTGACGATTTTAACCAATGCAAGCTATTGCGTAACCAAGAAGATCGATCAGGCCACCGAATACATTCAGAATATCAATGAGATGTCGAATAATTTTACCAACTCACTTCTTGAAATGAACGAGAAAGGGACTGAATGCATGAAGGACATGAAATTTCCTATAAGGACTCTCAATTGTTTGGCCTCGGTAAACGATCCTTTATTTTTCTTAACTTTCGTCCCTTTATAATATCCTCTTGATAATTAATATCTTACGATGGAATGATTATTTTTCAATGCAGATCATGACGCGTACCACTATAACTACATCTATGAATATGCCCGTTGTGATAGCCGACCTGACGAAAATAACATCCTCCATTAGCTTGGTTCTATCATCTTTCAGTGTTTGTTCCGCCTTTAGTACCATCGATGTCCTTTTAAACAATACCGTCTTGCCTTCGATGGAAGCTTGCGTCAACGAGAAAATTAGCGCATTTTGATCGTGCCCACCGGATCCAGCGTTTAGGTTTAAACCCTTAAAAACACCTTGGCTACTACTCTTATTTTTTTCTCTTTAGCATTTGTCGCGATGATCAATGATTTTTAATTTTTGTCATTTTATGCAATACAAAAACGCCCTCGAAGGAAGGCGATTTCTATTATTAAATCATTCGGCATATCGATATGTTTGTCTCTTTACCTATTCACTCATTTACACCTCCTATCGTGGAGCCCTCAAGTATATTCCATCGACCACCCTATGTCGGCTTCAAAAATCCTTTCTTAGTTTCTACTCACAACTGATCAGGATAACATGATTCAGGACAACCTCTTAAGACAATAATGTCAATGTAATCAAGTTCTAGAGTTAATCAAATCGTCGGGATAAAGGACGAAACAACTAATACTAAATACCGAGACGGACGATAATTTCGAATTACGTCGAATGTTTATAAATCGTTTTAATCGAAAATCGATTTGATCAAATTATAGAAAAAAACTTGGTCGAATTTAGTAAAATCCAAGTTTTATATATATATATATATCAATGTCTTATTTTACAATGGAAGTATAGAGATTTCGTACGGCGCATCGAATGAATCATTTCTATATACGACATTTTACGTTGCATTGTCGCTCTAACGTAAGGAGAAAAGAAAATGAAAACATTGACGTAACGGAGGCAACATCGATTCCTCAGGTTCCTCAGGTGATTCAGAAATCAGTAATCCGTTTCCTATTTCGTGCTATTACTCATAAACGATGAGTAGTCATAATAATGATTATAATTAGATTACTCATCGATTTACGGCCACCAAGATCATCGACGTTTAACGTTGCCATCGATAAATCTGAGAAAGAAAGCGTAAAGATGAACAAGTTCGAAAGTAAGAGCGTTAGATCGTAAAAGGCGACAAGTAAATAATACTACGACTCACGAAAGTATGTCTAAGAAATGGAATGGATACATTTGATAAACGCGTTTCTATCTATTTTTTATGTACTTTTTGTCGATACGAAAAATAATCTTATTAAAGACCGTTAGAATTTTAAGGGGATTAAAATCGATGGATAGTACCATTGCATATTTTAAGTAAGACGTAATAAAGTGCACCTATTGCAATTGAGACTTTTATCGTTAAATTACAAGCCATTCTTCTTTTTATCTCGATTTCATCAAGTTTTTCTTTCCGTCGAAGAAACAGAGCACTAATAAGATTAATCTTTTTAACAGCCATCCGTTATCTTCTAACAATGAAACTTTATTCCTTTCTTAGCATTAAATGCATGCATATATATACATACCCAGAACAAAGCGTATTCTTATCTACCAACATTAATTATGGACGAATCTTCGTCTACGATAGTTTAATTCCTACAAGCTATTTACAGATTGGCAAGCAGTATTAGCGATAACACGAACGTTCTCTCCTTCTCTCTTCTTTTTAACGTCAACCGAGTTAATTTGTTGTTCTTCGAGAAAATCCCGAAAACATCAACGAGCTTGAACGTTTGCCAAGTTTCCACAATGGTGAGACGTTCTTTGACGAGTAAATGCAGGTGAATCAGCATGATGTAGTAGTATCGTTACAGGACAACGTTCGTCGAGGTCGTTGACCCCGTGAACAACGTCACACGCTTGTCGTCGAAGCGCCTGTTTACGATCACGACTCCTTACACAGCTATCATTCAAAGAGATGGTTGCCTATGACGAGGCGCTTCCAAACTTTACGCTTTCTCAAGTCAATGAATGTATCGTCGATCAATACATTTGAATATTTGTTCGATTTTATTCGTCTCCCATAACGAAAGAAATAAATCCAATTTATCTCTAACACTGTGAAAATTTCGATAAAGACGTTGGACGTTCCGAATGAAACAAAAAAAAAAAAAGAATTCCATTCTTACTTCGGCCCATCTCTTCGGTCCACCATTCCGGCCAACAAACGAACGAAAAAATAGGATAGATGGTGATCGCTTAATTAACGAAATATAAAATAGTTCGCTTTATGATCCTTCATCGAATAAAATTCTCTCCGCACAGACTCGTTTCCTCGAGTGCGGTCGTGGGATCCTTGATAAAGTTCGGCGACGAAGGCACGAGGAAAGAAAATGTATATGCGAGAAAGAAAGAAGAGGGAATGAATGAGAGGAATATGTACTCGAATGGTGAGAGAAAAGTGGCACGCGAGACACACCGGTGTCTCGAGTGTCTTCTCTTTTAGTGACGCGCATGTTTCTTCCGTAGAAAATTTTGTCGAAGGTCCTTCTTGCCACGCCTTTACGTGAGCTCAAAAGCGTCATCGTCTGAGAGCGTTCTCATCGACAGAAATATATATATATATATATATATATATACGAGTTTGTTCGCGAGGAATTGAATATTGTGCTCGCCTCGAAAATCAATAAATTCCCTTGAACATTCTTTTTTGTTTGTTTGTGAAAAAGAGTTAAAAATAAAAGGGGAAACGGAAAAAGCACGAGTAAGACTCGAGACAAAAACACTTTGACGGCACTCTTTCAGACGGGAACGCATAAGTCGCCATCGGTTGAAAGCTCCCTCGTAGAATCGTAAAGGGAATAAAACTAATTTCACGAAAATTTCAGATTGATTTACTCGTTCATTGCAAAAGACTTACACTTAGACTCGAACGAGAAAGAAAATCATTCTGTTCGAATGTGAAATGCATTCGGACAAATCGAAATCCGTTCGATTTGTTCAATCTTCTCTTCGTCAACAGGCGGAACAAAATCGAAACGGAACTCAGAAGATTTCAAGGATCTGCATGTTGCGAACGAATCACGCAAATGTGAAATCAATTGAGTCGAATCATCAGATATAATATTCGACATACGATATGAACTTTACTATGAAGTTTATTCGCGTTAGATCGTTGAAAAGCCTTCGATCCATAAGTGACACTCTGCGTATTAGAACGCAAATATGTATTTGAAATTTATCTGTAAATTTAGTTTATCCGTTCGGCGACATCCGTCGCATTTTAAAATAGACACAAATAATAGCTTCGTACTTATGCCTATTTCCAATAGGAAACACGTAACACGTTTCTCTCGGTAGAATATATCACGCGCACGGATACAGATATAACCACAAATCCGCTAAAACCACAATATAGAACCGAACTTTACCCAGTTTCTCGATAAAATTCAACATTCGCTAGTTCTCTTTGCTCCTTTCAGAATATTATGTATATTCGACACTTCTCCTTAGTCAATAACAATTAATATCTTTCGATTCAAATGAGAAATTAATCCATTTAATATCGTCGAATAGTTGCACGTTCGTACATTCGGATATGAAAAGGAAAATATCACTTTTCTCAAACTTTCGACTTCGTCGAAATCGTTGCCAGAAAAAATCTATTAAGGAGTGTAGGCATAAGAGTTGTTACAATCGAAGATTTTTATCAAAAGAAGAAGGGACAAGAATGATTTGCTCTTTATTCTTGCTGATATCATGGCCGCTGCCGCTGCCTCTGCAGCGGGTCGATCAATACGGTCCATGTTACGTGCCGATCCGTCGGCAGGTGTAACAGAAGTAGGAAAAGGATGATGTTGCGAACGGTGTCGACTCTTCTCCTGAATAATCATCGAATTAAACCGTGAAATCGCCTTCCCTCCGAATAAATCATCTATTAAATCGATCCAAAAAGAAAAATGTCGGACATCTTATTTGACTCGTCTTCGAGAAATATTTCCTTAGTGAAAATTAATTTTATTCTAAATCCGATGTTAGAATAACGGAATTCGAGCGTTATTGTCGAGCGCGTATCACCGGAATGAGCTTCTTATTGCTCCTCGATATGCATTCTATCACTCCTTTTCCATTTGCATCATTCGCGTTTCAATGAATACACTGGTGAATACTTCTAGTAAGCGTATACATTAACGACGAACGCGCTCGAAAATTGTATGCGACTGATCGAATCAGTGACGTTTATTGAAACATAGCGACCGGAGTGAAAGACAAATCTATGCATTTATATGGTCCAAAAATGAATACAATATTATTATACGATTCTTATGAAATAAGATTCGTATTTAGAAAAAGAAAAATCCCTTTGATTCTTTCTCCTTCGAAGCTCGAAAGTATTTAAGTACATTGTGTTGGTGAGACGATATTAAAACGATAAATGTAGGCGAGCTATTTCCGAAGCGGGATGCAGATTCTATCAAAAGAAGCGTGGTAAATTGGAAGACAAAAAACGACACTGAGCAAACACTAGAAATAGAATGGATCGTCGTTACTATATCCTCGGACCATTCTAACATTTTTGTTAAATATTTTCCCAAAGATGGGAAACTTCTCTTCGTTCTTTTAATTATTTTTACCGCTTGCAAAAGTTAATATATAATAAAATTGAAAATTTATAAAGCAGAGTCTGCTTTAATTTATGACGTATACTCGGCCGATCCCGAATTTGTATATTTAGGTTTGAAAAAAAAAAAAAAAAAAAAAAGAAATATATATATATATATATTCGTCTACGCTCAACACATATCGCATTTTCACGCGAAAATATAATGAACGTAGAAAAGAGCGATACATTTTCCAAGTGGTTGTAGTCGCAATAAATAAACTTTTTTAATATTTCAAAGCTGTAACCTTGTATGAATTCGTATTGGAACTTCCGTCTACGAATTCGTTTAACCGAAAAAAATATATAGCCATGGAAGTACTAACGATGGCTTATCTTAAAATCCACAATGGTTAGAAATGAAATTTCTAAGTTGAACTAGAATAAGATATTGCAACATTAGTTTCTAACTCTTCGAATTTACAAGTACCGATATAATTATACAAAATGATATAACAAATTAAAATAAAAGTTCTCCCTTGCAAAGAGAAGAACGAATGATAGAGACAAAGTGCTTTGGGAATCTAGGCGTAATATCGGTAAGGACGATTAAATTCTATTCATTGGAGAGACATGGTGGGGAGGGGTAGACGAGAATGCAAGAGGGTGAGATTAGCACACGCGAAAGCACACGTGAATCACGATCCAAACGAGAATCTGAATACGCTGGTATTACTTTCAATATCTCCGAGTCGGAAAAGGCAATAAACCGATTTGTATCTCGCGCTCGTGGCTCTTCGAAAACAAAAAAAGGAGAAAAAGGAAGAAAAGTATTCGATTCCACCTCTGCCATTGTCACTGCGAACCGATGACAAAAACAATTTATCGATCGCATAAATTCAACTTACATTGTCGATTTACGTATCGCACCTGGTGGAATTTCAGCTAATCGATATATCGATGATATTCACTACACGGAGGAAGGAAAATTCCTAAAATTATAGGCTGTTGCCTAAAGGTCCGTTCCAGCGTTAACGAAGTTAGCATCGATTTTATATTAAAATGAAAAAGATCCGATATAAGTGTGACGGCGTTCGAAATAAAGGCAAAAACAAAAAATTCATTCTCTCGACTTTAAGAGGAAGTAAGAAAATTATATGAAGGTATTCCCATTAGCTTCGATAAATACTTTTCGTACAACGATAACAATGAATTAAACGTATACTTAGCAATACGAGAACTTGAACAAAGGCTTCGTTAGACTTTTAAATTCTCTTAAACGTTTCACTATAATTCATCGACATCGTCGACACATGACTGGCATGAAAATTCTCTGTAGGTTCAAAGGTCAGGTTAAAAAAAGGCGCAGCAAGTAAAAAACATAGGTATCTTGTAACGTTTATATTCGGTACCAAACATCCGTGGCGATTTACTCATAGAGGGAAATTCTATCTTCCGCTTCGAGAAACTCAAATTTACACCTACACATTTTTACGTATACCGTCGTGTGCCGTCAAAATGCATTATTTGTCCGTTAAACACACAACTTTGACTTCTCAATTTCATTTAAACGCGTTTACAAAGCTCTCAAAAGTAATAACTATAACTTTTATTGCCTAACGCTTGCATTAACAACAACACAATTTTAATGTACACCCATCATCTCCATTTGGCCAAATTTCCCTTACTACTCTCTCTCTCTCTCTCTCTCTCTCTCTCTATGTGGTGGTCTTGTCTCTTCTTTATATGCGCATTATCACCTTCCGGTTCCTACCAGCAACAAAAATATTCTCGCATACAGGCGCCACAGTAATAAATATGATATTGTCTTCATTAAAGGAAATCATTGAGTTTAACGAGAGAGAGTTGATTTATTTATAAATAATAATCCATAGAAACGACGAGAAAACTTTCATTATTATTATTGATTGTGTTCCGTTTTTTTGTTCTCTAGGGACACGTTTATCAAAAGAATATAATGATTATTGTGTGTAAGGGGAGGAGGAATTTTATATTGATTGGATTATGTCTATTATAATAGAGAGAAAATAAAATCTATAAAAAGTACATATTTCCATGACGAAAGATTTAACCACAACATCGTGGAATTTATTTTTCGAGCTGACGTATCCGGGACAGCGCGAACGCTGGTCCCGACTACCAAAAATTGTGCGCTCGACATACCCACTATAGGAGTATTCGCAAGGTTCAGCCCAACCTAAGTGCAATGGATGGGCCTCGCCCAGGAGGAACCGCCTTCGTGATCACGGTTATCCTCCGCGCCAAGTAAGTTATAGCTAATCGTAGCCGATCAATCGATTCTATCGGCAAAAGGATTATATTTCGCTTGCGAGAAAGATCCTTCCGGTGCAGCGTGCTCTAGCGGCTATTTCTTTCTTTTTAATGATAAACTATCTTTTCGCGAATCTTTTTTTTTCTTTTTCTCTCGCCTCCCCCCCCCCTCCCTCTCTCTCTCTATCCTCGTCTATTCCCGTTTTCGCTCCGATCGATAGCATCGTGACCGTCGCGCTCGAACAAACGAAATACGATCGGCCCGACATGGTAGTCGAGTTCTCCCAGATTCGATTTCTTTTACGCGTGCATTTAAACAAATCATTTACAAGGAGTCACTATAAATTAAATAAGATATATTATATTCTTGATCAATGTTATATATAATCAAATTTGCAATTTAAAGCTCGAAAGGTAAAATAGCACCATGCGCAATGTATAAATAGGCTGATATACTCTAGCCTTCATTCTGAAATCTCTACTTTAAAATTGATAATAATCCGTATTTTCTACACCAGATGCTGGTAGTAAGGACGCCTTATCCACTTTGTGTCTACTTTGTAGGACAAGGTCATACTTATCCTCGTACATCGTAGCATAATGGGTTAAAATAAAAAGGAAAAGATGAAAAAAAAAATAAAAAAAAATGTACGCCTTTTTATGTAAACGATCATGCACACGTGTAGATTTCGTTACGTCCAACGAATAAATAAATTTCTTATCCCGCTACTATCGTTGATATTTGCGGAAGGAAAGGGACCGGAAGAGGGAGAAATAAGACGGAGAAGACTATACGTAAGAGAGGACAGTACGTGGTTGCTCTATGTGCCGTAAATATTTATGGACACGGTAAGCTTTTTTGTAGAAACTTGAAGACTTATTTACGCTGCCCCATTGAATGGGCCGAACCGTACGAAGATCCGCGTTCATCCGCACTCCGAATGAGCCTTGGGATTTATTTTTAAAATAAAACCACTCGTTGCCTTCGATCGAAGGGCGGCGGCGCACAATGCCGATAAAAAGCCCCTTAATACTTTCTTCTCCTCTCCGATTAAATGTCCCGTTAACAAATTGTCTTGCCGAAAGATACATTTTTAAGATAATTTCCATGAAGGTTCGATTGGATATCGATTCGTGAATTATCTGGATAATCAAGTCTAACGAAAAATGTATATCGCGAATATAGCAAAAGCCGTCAAAGTTTTACGGCTTTGCATTACGGGATCGGCCGAAATACGATCTCTCGTTAAAATTCAAAGACAATTCGAAATATATATGTCGGAATATATATCCGATTATGTCAAAATGAGAATATCCTTGCGATATTAACAGCTTCTTGAAAATTATAGCTTTTTTTTTGGTGAATGTTACAGCACGTTATTACTTAGCTTAGATATATTCACAATGAGGAGGACTTTCGGCTGGCTTCTGTTATTTCTTCGTCGAATGGGAAAAGGCTGGAGGGTTGGATCGAGCGACGATAATGTCGACCGCCGCGTTATATATCCAAGATGACGCAGACCGTTTTCTCGATTTTGTGCGAGGAAAAAGATCCCGTAGAGGTGTATAGAAGTAATCTATGAAGACCTACCATAGAACGAGAAAAGAAAAACACGCAATAAGAATCGAGGGGGTCTGATTAAAGTACATTGTATATTATCCAGTAGGATTGCGACCGTCATTCGGTATTACGATCTTCTGGTAACGACGAGGGATTCGTATGGTTTCTCTCTTCGATTAAAAATAAAATGCACAACGGTTTCACGATTGAGGGTAACGACTGCCTCCGGAGAGGCGTTAAAACTCGTCAAGTTATTAAAGCAGAAAAAAAAGGTATCCATTCTTTTCAAAATTCTTCATCGTTCGCACGAATTTATATCAGCCTATGCCGTATGCTTGGTCATAAAAAAATCAACATTGAAACAACTTGTCATTATTGACTATGTCGTAAGATCTTGGATAGTCGCTGACTTTGATTTTGCAAATAACAAAGATCGCAAAGGTCGCACTTGTTACTTCCTGTGAGACAAGTCGAATGCATCGATGAATGATTGCGATTCGACCGCAATGAGGAATAAAATTGAACACAAATTGAAATTAGAGAGGGAATATTTTCGATACGACCGCACAACCTTGATATTTACCAATTGGTGTAATTTTTTGGCCAAGTACTCGAGAGCTTCCTTTCAGGCTTTCAATAATTCGGATAACGGATTTTCTAGAAGCCGTTTCTGTAATCGGTGGATTTGCTTAATATCGGATTTAATGCCAAGGAGGTCACTGCTTTTATGAAGATTTAAGGTGTCTCGCTGAAAGCATTTTGTCGAGAAAAACTAGACAAAACGCGTCGTCGTTTCTTCTTCGTCCTTTTTCCGTCTTATATTCCCATGTTTGCGTTTGGTGAACACGTGCCAATAAACTACGTGGTCGCATTTCCTATCTCCTTTGTTGCTAAAAAATCTTGGTGAAAGTTTCACAAGCGTCCGTCCATGCTGTATAATGGCAAACGTGATAGACGTTTACCTCGACGTACTCAACGAGCGATATACCTACGTACGTTTGGATGATACGTGTGCGTACCTATGCGTTTGTATATCGTTCTATATATACATACGTATACATATATATATACATATATATATATATATATATATATATGTATCTGTAGCTGCGATAAGTATCGGGCTTCCTTCGAGAGTGGTAATCTATAACGTAAACAATTTTTCGATTCGTAAGAGGATAGAATATTCTTATTACCTAATGATATTATAATTAACACTGAGTTTGTTAATATTTCACTAAATATCATATAACTTTGACATTAATCACAGATGAAATAATATCATACGTTAAGAAAAGGCGATAAGCAATTGTGAGCAATTGATATGGAAAAGAGAGAAAAGAAGAAGAAAATGTACTTATATTTGTGTATAAGTGTGTATACGCAAGTAAACGGGAAAGAGAAGAAGAGAGATCGTCGCGTCACCAACGTAGCTCGATTTCCGTCACGCTCTTACGATTACGCGGCAATGCGAGAACGCGTTTCGTAACGTAAACACGTAGCCACGCAAAAGTTGTACGCAAAACGCCGACATTGCAGAAGGAAGCCCGTTATTTCGTAGAATTCGAGAAGCAAAGGATGGACGGACTTGCCAAAGGCGGCGGTGGTAGTACTGTTATTGGCGGTAGCGGTTTGGATCCTTCCTTCCTTTCTTCTCCTTTTTCTTTTTCTTCCTTTTTTCCTTGCCAAAGCGGAAGGAGAAGCCGTTCCAAAATTTACAGACCCATCGAACTTTCTCACGTAACGTCTCTTTCTCGAGAAACGTCTACCAAGTTTTCTGCGTCCTATCGAACACATAAAACTCCGCCAACGCTCTCATCGTAAGCCAAGGTATCATTCTTTTACCGTCAATATACGTATATGAGAGAGATATTATATATTAGATATGTATTATAGACAGTACACGTATAAACGTGTACACGTAAGTCGTATATTTTATATAACATACACGTTCGACACCAGACTAGTTTAGTTCCAATCGCTTATCTAGTTCCTCTATGAAGGACGTAAACATTCTATTACTGGCTTATCGTATTTTTCGTCGAGATAATAAATTCTCAATATGCTTGCTTGAATCAAATGACCAGGTAATTGTACGTTTTATTGTATTTTCGTTTTACTTCGCACCCGTAAAAAATATGACCTCCGGGATGTGGACATATGAAATATATGTACTGAACTAAGTATCCGGAATAATTAGATCGTTTGTCGTTCCGCGAGCGACCAAACAAATGTTTTCTAAATGATTATCATGAACGAATACCCCGAATGAATAATTATCATCCAGACAATCGTTCGGATAAAATATGCTCGTTCTTTTATTATTACGACATGTGTGTGTGTGTGTGTGTGTATGTGTGTGTGTGTACAGTCGCGACAAAAAAATGTTTCAATTGTTATTTGGTATCGTTGATTGATCGAATATATTATAAGCATTATCTTTTACATTTCATTTTCATTTGGTTTGAGTTTGGCAATTTCGTATAGAATCAATGAAATCTTTTCTATCGTAATCTTTGTAAATTCATTTGTAATAACACACGTATTTTGTATTATATTATCGTCAAATATTTTGAAATTATTCTTTCAGCTATCGATAAAGTTTCATTTCTTTCGAACAAACAACACGCTACATAAGCCGATGTACAAAAGTAAATATTATATGTGAAGTTTGATCACATCATAAAAACGAATGAAAGTTTAAAATGAAATAATTTAATCAACATTTAAAAACAACTCCGCGATTACATTAATGCCGCCGCATTAGTCTGCATTGCAGCTTCCCACGAAATAGCCTATGCTTTCTGACTAAGTAATGTAGGAAGTATCACAGCATAATGTCATAATAAATGTCATATCTAAGCAAAGACACTACGTAAAAACGATCGCCGGTTTGAAATTATCTATCGTAAGAATATGTTTGAATGCATTAGTCACATCGAAAGATCATGGAGGCGTCACTTATATGCCCCTTTTACAAACTCTTTTTACAAACACTTCTATTCTTTTATTGTAATTTTGCACGTTTATTGCCATTCAAAATATTCCCGATATTTGATAATAAAACATCATTGGAATGAGCTCGCCTTTTAATATACTACGATTTATGAACGTATATTTATAACTTTGACAACGCGAAAGAAAGGTAATATTCGAAATATGAACGAGTATAATAAAATTTTTACTACAGATGTTTGCTTCAAAACTTCGGTTCATCTCTGTAAATGAAACGAGAATCATATTATGCTTATCGTCGTGCTATTTCTCGCTATCGTTAAAGGAATCTGCAAGTTCAGCGACACGATAGTAGGAGCTACGTGTAACTATATATCATGATTGCACATTAATCACAACAAATGCGATATCTATTTCGTGTGATGTCATACAATGACGAATTTACAACGAAAATATCACGAATTTATATTTATGAATTTAAAAATTTTACATAGGCTGCTTTCGTGCGTGTGCGTATATATAAATATGTATCTTCAAATATTTAAAAGGAACTATTATAACATTCATTAAAGATATCAAGAAAGATGGCAAACACTAGAGCTCAATCGACAAATCAAGAATATCGTAGATTCAACGATGGCGAGCATACCAGCGTAAACGATATGGATTACAAGGAATAGGGAGTGTCGGGACGAACGTAAAGATACGGAGGAAGGGCTCCAACGAAGCGTCGAACAATTTTACACAGTTAATCTTGGTGCGTCGCATCGTATCTATCATATACTGAACAACACGCTCTACTTCCTATGAAAATGTTCTCTGAAAGATTGAAAAGAAAGAATAAAAAAGGAAGAAGAATCCGAAAAATGTTTCAAGAAGACAAATTATTAGGTATAAAACGAGAAATGCTTCTTCGAGTAACGATAACGTCGAGTATACGTTCTTTTGAAAAGATCAAACTTGTAAATTGGAAGTTGTATTTCCTTGGCACCTAAGCATACTCATCCCGCACATTCGAAAACATATCCTATACGTTTGGAACATCAGTCAACACAATGGACCGATTGTTCGCTGGGTAACAAGCGTTCGCTTCGTTATGGTATACAATTGAGACGGGCAGCCACGTGTCGTAGTACGTGCTTTCCACTCTGACTGAGCTAACCGTGCAATTTGTGTGAAAGTACCGGTAACACGACGATTGAAATCGTTACCAGCGATACGAGATTCTTTTAACGATCACTCCATTTTAATTTATTTATAGTTTTCAAGCAAGACTTTCCGAAGGGAACTTTATTTTTTTAAATATAGGGCTGTTATTATTATATGTTATTATTATATCCTATGAATTTCGTAGTGTTCATTCTGTCTGGATGTATTTCATTGTCTATGTTATTAATGTGTAATATTAATGTAACATGATCCATGGTGGAGATACCCTAACCAGTTTCCCTATCCATATCTCTTCTATATCCCTTCGTTTCTATCCTATAAAAGAATGTATTATTGTTGTAAGCGCGCGGTATTTCCCTTTATACGACGAAAACAGAGGGATATTCAAAAGATGTATGAAAGGGAAACCCGACAAACTGGTGGAGGAAGTATCCACACCATGAGCTGATTAATGTATCCGATTGTACATACAATGAGCGGCATGAATCTGCATACGAGTATACAACATAAGAAAACGCTTGTACGAAAAGCAAATATCCAAAATATCGGTCGATGGAAACGGTGATTACAGAAATAATACTGAAGTCTGGTATATGTAAACTCGGTGGAAATGGCGTTGCGTGATCGGAAGGAAAAACAACATTGTTGCAAGTTCGCTATCGCGTAATTCTCATTTAATATTGTATTAATCTTAAGAGGAAATGATTCATGTGGTAAACGTATACATACATACATATATAAACGGAGAAGGCATTGAGTAGCTAATGAAACTTTCCAATTCAACGTTCACGCTGATGGTTGACGCCCTTTCTTTCTACCATCTTCAGACGGTCTCTCTTTCGTAACGCTATTGCCAATTCCCTTCCTTTATAACGACCACACACAAATTAATATACGCCTTTCCTTAAAGCGTAGGTCGTAACTTGAATCTGATCCACCTTCATTCGAACAGTCAAAAAAATCCTTGTCTTCAGCTCGACATCGAAGATAAACAAACGTTATCACACTGTGTTATCATTTAGTTTACGCCATACCGATAACGTCTTAATTTCTATATTCGATGTATTATTATCAAGAAAGACGAATTCTACGATTATAAATAGATAAAAAGAATGTTTATTGTAAATATAAAAGAGGAATAGAGAAAGATATATATACATATATATATATATATATATATATATATATATATATATATATATATATATATATAGATATATATAGAGAGAGAGAGAGAGAGAGAGAAGCACGGTTAGACGAAGTAATTAAATTAAATGACCTTTTATTTTATATGATGTAGATAATTAATTTTGTTGCTATTCTCAGTATTGATTAGGAAGAACGTTTACAATTTCACGTTGAATCTATGATTTTTCAGAGACGTTTTCGATAAAGAAAAACTTGTAGTTTTCATTAAAGGAAGAACAAAATATGAAATGTAATAAAGTTTCGCTATTTATGCATAAACAAAGCGAACAAGTAAGGACTCGTCCGAGCGACGGTAAATCGAGGCACCGTTTATTTTACAAACTCCAACGTACTTATTACTCCCCGACGTTATCTGTAAATTATACTCAGTTAGTCGATAAGAATAGTAATAATCAGGCAGTAAGAGACGACGATTGTGTCTACTAGAAAGAAATAATATACAAAAACGGAAGAATATCTACCTTGTAAGAGATTAAAGACAAATAAAAATGATGATAATTTCATTTTTCATGAGTATTCCAAGTTCGTTTAAAAAGAAAATATTCCACTGAAGATCGACCAGTTTAGAGTTAACGATTTGTTCGATCTCGAATGATCTTGAGAGTAAAAAGGTCGACTCATTGTCGCTTCGATCGAGTAGGACCGCATTGGCGTGCGAGGTGGCGCGAACTGGTGCGACCTGACCTAGCTCCACTAGGTACGTCCATGTATTATAGCCTGAGGCTTGCTCACCTTCCGTCACGACTCTCCATAGCTCTTGCAGGTTCTCTTTTAGATTTGTTGACTTCCTGCGCGCACTCACACATTCGCGAACCTGTTGGTTGAGCTATTCTTTGCGATCGATAGTTCGAAGAAGAGCGAAAACAAGCGAGAGAGAGAGAGAGAGAGAGAGAAGCAAAGAGAAAGAGGGACCACCAGAAATGATAGCCCGGTTTACCGCGATAGACGCGTGGGTAGATCTCTGACGTCACGACAAAACAGTCCTCTCTCTCTCTCTCTCTCTCTCTCTCTCTCTCTGTGAGATCAAGGTCAGCGAGGTGCCACTGAAAACTCGATTGAGAGACAAAAAGACATAAAAAAAATGACGACAACGTCTAAGCGGTTTCGAGATTATTTCTAAATGAGAACGAGAATGAGGATTTTTCTTCTCGATAAGAGTGTATTGCTTCTAAAGAATTTATTTCAAAGAAGCAAATTTATACATTACTTATCTCAAGAATTAGAATAAGACGAAGAATAAATAACGATGAAAGGATTCGACGCAAAATGCATGGAATTGATAAAAAAAAAGTGGTCTCGACCGATCGCACCTTGGTCAGATACCAAGGTCGACCAGAATAGATCTCGACACGAAGGAGGACAGGTACCCGTTCTTCGGGGAAGTAGGTACAGAGAACGCGGCTAGGAGCAATGTCGTGCTTTTATTGGCCATTTTCCTCGATATGAATGGCAGACCTATACCGTGGTGAACGTTTACATTCGTGGGTGAAAGGAACGATACTAGATCCGTGCTTGTTCGAGCGTAAAATCCACGATACCTAAACATTATTTTCTTTGCGATGAAAAAACAACGAGTAGACTTTGAAATGCAATGATGAACGACAACGACAATTCGATATTAAATCATTTGATATTTGTATTTCGCATTTCGTATTTCGTATTTCCACTTCAACCGTTCGTGACCTATATTTCTTTCCGATCTGAAAATAAATCGACGCACTCGATTTATATCGGAGCATTGACTAATATACAAAATGATAGTCGGTAAACATATTATTACAAAGAAGATTTTATTATGATATTGCACTTTAATGAAATCATAATACGTTGTAAAAGAATAGAAAAGTTTAAGAAACTCTTGAGAAATACTTAAAATCATTCCGCTATTATTGCCGTCAAATTGAAAATATCGATCGCACCCTAAGATTATCACGAAAGATATGTCGAATCGATTTACTCTTTATGTAACGCCAAGTTTAAATGGTCGAGAAGCTAGCTGAGAATATAATGAAAACGATTGGAATGGTAAGAGATAAAGGGTGAAAATCAAAACGTGTTACGAAACGAAGGAGGAAGCGTGAAGTGAGCAATGGGTAACCATAAAACGAGGTACTTGGCCCTCGCGCCCAAAACCGTGACAAAGAGAAGCACGCGACATCCGGTTCAACGCATACTTTTTCCTCTCTATACGCTTGAGGCACCGTTGTTTCTAGTCTACGTTACTATTTAAAAATAAAACAAATAGATTCACGAATCTCTCTCTCTCTCTCTCTCTCTCTCTCTCTCTCTCTCTCTCTCTTCGTTATTGAAAACGAAGTAATAGGTTGATTACTATCGTCTATTTGGTTTATTAAGTAAGTTAGGGAAATAAATAAAATCAAAATTTGTGATAACAAGATCAAGAGTGACCTAATATTAATCGAATACAAGTCTAAATCGTTATAAAATGTTACAAATTACAATGCTGTTCTCGACAAAGTACATACTTTACCTAGATATGAAAAATAGTCCTGAAATATAACTAGATCGATAGATAAATTTAACTAATCGATTTGTTCCATTCAACATAATTTTTATCGTTGTTATTAAATGAGACCAGGATTAGTTCCTTTTGAAGGAAAGTACTCTCGTGTTCTATCATTAAACTTTAAATATCAAAATAATGAAAAGAAAATAAAAGGATAAAAACTATAACTTTTCGATGAGCCTAACGATTCAATCGATTCGTGATCGAGTGAAATAAGCAACGGATTAGTATCCTTTTCAAAAAGAAGGATTAAAGATACTTGAAAAGATCGTCAAAGGAATTCGTGAAGGCACGAAAAGAGCCGATACCTGTCGGCAGCGGAGGGCGCGTTCACACCAGAATCGATAACCATGAGAGAAAGAGAGAGAGAGAGAGAGAACGACACCTCGCAAGTGGGTGGTGATGAAGCGACGAGGGTGGTGCTGCCGGCTAGGCGAATTCTCAAAAGTGACAGCGATATGATGAATTGTACAAAGAAGAGGATTCATTTGTTAAGACGTTTTTTCTCTAATAACGTTAAAGAAATAAGACTATTAAATTACGATTGAGTAGCATTAACTCACCTGTGTAAGAACTGACTCGCGCGCTGAAACCTCGTGGTGTTGTCGTAGTAGATCCGATCTCGGCGCACTCGAAGGAGAAAGAGTGGAACGAAAACAGGTAAAACGAAGTGGAACGTGAAGAAAAGGAGTTTGAATGAAAAAGAAAAATGGAAAAATGGGAAAAAAAGAAGAGATAGGAAAAGGTTCAATCGAATAGATAGATTGATCCAAAATCGAAGAAGAGAGAACGAAAAAGGAGAGAGAGAAAGGGGGAGACTACAGGACACGCGCGAGGTTCTATCGAAGCGGCATTTTCACTGATGAACGTGAGAGAAAGAAAGGTGGGGAGAGAGAGAAACAGTGAGAGAGAGAGAGAGAGAGAGAAGAAAAAGAAAAAGAGAGAGAGAGAGAGAGAGAGAGAGCGGAGAGGGCACGACAACGCCGCGCAAAGTCCTCCTCCTCCTCCTCCTCCAGCTCCTCTTTCGCGGTCTCTCTCGTCAAAGAGAGTAGTAGACTAGCGCTTCGTTCTTGTAGGGATGCCGAGTCAACTCACGAAGGCAACTCTCGCGCTCTCTCGGTCGCTATCGGTCTCAAAAGCACGGGCCGAGTGCGACGATCCAAGGCTCCGTAAGCGCAAGCGCACCGCGTATCGTGCCGCGCACGCGTCGCCGTTCCTACTGTCGGTTCTTATCAGCCGCGCCGACGACGACGCCGCCGCCGCCGCCGACGCCGACGCCGCTAAACTCTCTCTCTCTCTCTCTCTCTCTCTCTCTCTCTCTCTCTCTCTCTCTCTCTCTCCCTCTCCCTCTCTCCCTCTCTCTTTCTCTCTGTCTGCGACTCGGACCGAGACCGCGCCACGCGGAGGAAGCTAAACGCATCGGCGGTCAATGCGTCTGCGCGAATTCTCTCTCTTTCTTACTCTTTTTCATCTTTATTTTATCCTTTCACCTCGTATTTACTACAATTAACTAGTTTCTTACTAACGTTAAAATCTCTATATAATAATATATAATTATAAAATAAAATTATATTTCCATATAATTATCACTTGTTACATTTAACCATTAAGCCATGCAATATTTTTATCTTTCTCTTCTACTCTTCGCCCCTTCCCCTTATTCTTTCTCCTTTCAATATATCAAACGAGACCTTGCAAGATCTTCGAATGCCGCGGACCGCTTCTCGCTCACGACTGGTTCATGATCTTCTCGTTGACCCATTAACTCCTAAACTGCCCCGAGACATTGCACCTTCTTCACCAACTACCCTCATTTATACACATATCTCATATACGTATCTACATACGATCCAACAAAGTAAAAAATTTATTACCGGTCTACGATGAGAGTTTAGTGCATATACATACACATATACGCGAAGTATCGTCGGATCGATTGTTCTATCATTTACAACGACGAACGTGATTGTTAACGACCATTACGTAATCTCTCGTCATCCTGACACTTTTTGGATTTTATAGCGTGTGAACGGTCTCGTGTACATATCGATTATAGATATTAGTTTTCAATCAAGTTTTTATTCAATAAAAAATTACAAATCTTTCGCTCCTCTACATACGTACAGAACCTGAGAAGCTCTTCTTGATGCATACTCATTACTGTAAAAAGATACAAAGACAAATTTATCATTGGTACATTTATACCGAATGGAGATTCGTCGTAGCTCTTACCGATCGTTCGAATTCTATTTAAATCGGATCGGGAATGGGAATTTGTTGTGTTCGACCGTTCAGCATATCGTCGAGAAGAATGCTAATCTCCTAAATGAAATTGATTTGAAATTATTGAAAATAATTGCTTGTACAAAATCATTAAAGAACTTTCCCAAGGAACTTGTAGGTTCCGAAGGAGTTTCATTATAGGATCTAACAAGTTAACTTGATTTAAATGCATATATCTATCCTACAATAAATTCTAAATGTACCTCTTCTCTTTGAACTTTCAGTTTATCTATAATGGGCTCGTTGAAGTTCGGATCGTTACTTGGGTCTTCTAAAGTAGATTCGTCGTTTCTTGTTATTTGCGGTACACGAACCACGAACGTCTGCTTAATGGTGTCTAAAATCATGGATGGTTTCGAATAAGGTAATTGCAAGTCGATCGACGTGAAGGAATCTGCACCGGGCGATATAATCAGAGGTTTGTCGTAACTCGTGAACTTCCCTTCTCTGCATTTTACGAAGAGGAAAAGTAAATTTTTTAACGATGAAACAGATGAAAAAATTCAAAATTCGTTAATATGATGAAATTGACTTACGCGAGAACAGCTCCAAATCCGATATGAGACAACAAATCTTTCATTTTTCGTAAGAGAATTTTTTCCTTGCAAGAATAATAATGGAGTCCAGCTCCTAAACTATGCGCGATCGCTCGTAACGTTTTTCCTATTACTTCCTTCTTGTCTAAATCGAAGTCCTTCGTTTCGAAACGATAAATTATAATACAAGAAAAGAATAATTCATATCGTAGATTACCTGAAATTCATCGTATTTTCCTCCAATTATAAACGTTTTAAGGGGTAAGTGATCGGTCATATTCTCCACGCTTTTTCTTTCCCTCGTTCTGTACTCGATCATCTCGTTAATGAGTTTCGAATTGTGACTCATCTTTAATGCGCTTCGTACAGCCGATAAAATGTCTTCGAAGGTGATCCATAATACTTCCGGTTTCGATAAATCCAACATCATCAAGAGCGTCGTGTGATGCGGCGAATGAGTTAAGGCCGATCCACTGATAGCGGCGGAAATTAAAGAAGAAGATACATAGCCAATTTCCCACACATGAACTATGTTCTTCACCTAGATCGTAAGCGCGTTCTTTTCTCTTTCTTTTTTTTTTTTTTTTTTTTTTTTTTTTTTTTTTTTTTTTTTTAATTTTACGCAATCCACCCGAAACCCAATTTCTCAATAAGAATAATACTTACCAAACTCTTACCAGCTTTTCGGCCAAAAGAATACTCCATTGCAATTGTCGGCTTCGGTTTTTCGTCCTTTTCAAGAAATCGATTTACCATCGTAGTTTTCCCCTTAACAAAATCATACGATATTACGGGAAATATTCGTTAAAGCTTTCATTCTTATACCTACAACGCTTTTACTACCAACGATGATAATAGACCTCTCATGAGTCTCCTTAGGATCCGTCTTACGATTTTTTTCTTTTTCCATTGATACACGCAACGCTGATTCCCTATCATTTTCTTCGCTAAAATAATTTTTCGCAATAGTAAACAAAAAATGATATAACATATCTATTCGCTGAAAGAACAATAATATATATAGGGCAAACAATCGAAGTACCTAAAGAATTAATATTTCTTTAATGAATACAATATAAAGATCAAAATAATGAAATCTTTGGTTGTTCGCCTTGATTTTTTAATACTTCATTTTTTAACTTATAAAATAAACTATAAAAAATATCCAAAGAAAGCAGGATATAAATGTGTAATACTCACGTATCTTTTGATGCCATTTAAAATTATAACGAAATATTCGAACGAGAAGAAAACACCTTGAAAATGACAGATGCTCACGTGCTCGTTCCTCTAACAGTCTCGGCTAACTTTGTTTTCTTCGGTGTGTCCATGACGACGAGGGAAGGAGGCTAAGTCATGTCGCATAGCACGCATTTACATTACGCATACACATATGTATATATTATACCGTAAAAAATCTATTTACGATCAATGAATTATTTTTTAGTTGCAATTTAAATCGAGATCGTATCTACGATCACTAAGACTACAATCATCGTATTTTCGAGTTTTCAAGTAAATATAAAAGTAAAATTCTCGATTTATAGAATCGTATAGAGTTGTAAGTAAACGCATTAAAATACATAATTAAAATAAATTGTAGTAGATTTTATACTATTCGTTTTTTATATAGCCTTCGCAATACATTATATAAGATGTTATAAGGTACATTTTATTACATGTAAATATTTCACCCTTCCTAGATAAACAATCGATTCGTACGTGCTACGGCCTAATGCAGATCATCAGTCTTGGTGAGGAAATCCATAAGGATACTTTTAAATAGTCACCAGCTTTGAATACATCGATTGATTTAAAAAAAAAATTTCCTTCGCAGCTAAGTAATACTTTGTACATAAGATTCAATATTTATAAATTTTTTTTTTTTCTGCGTAAAATAAAATCCAATCAATTGCTTCATTTATTTTTTTTGATTCGTTAATTTTTTTGTATATACACATACGAAGGAAACAATGGAATGTGACTCGCAATTGGCAATCAGCACCTATTCGAAGAAGCATTACGATTAGAATGATTGACTCCGCCGACGTATTTCTATATAAATAAAAGATACGTCTTCGCACATATTACATAGTAATTAAAAATCTTCGTAAATATTTGAAACATTTTCGAGCACGAGCGTAATAAAAATAACACGTATAGTCAATCGATCTTAACATCAATCATGATAAATGAAATTAAAAGGACAATAGAGACAATTGTGTGTATTTCCCTATTCACAATCCATGTTGAAAAAATGCTATAACCATAGAAAACTTATTGTTAGTTAATTCAGCGAATATCTTGAACAATCTCCTTAAGTAAGATCTCATCCATATTTGTTACAACGAAAATTGCATTCGCAAAAATATTATACGAATATAATGTTTTAAGGATGTAGTAAATATTATCTTTCTTTAGAATTTAATGTAATGTATGATAGTTTGAACGGTTAGCAACAAGTACCGAAAAACGATCGGTTTCGTTATATATTTATATGTATACAGATTTATAAATAAACATCTCAGAAGCATCATGATACAAATTTCTAAATTCGTTAATATTTTTCGTAGATACTTTTAGGAAATGTTTGTTCGAAAACAACGTACTTTATCTTGTCCTGTTATTAAGTACATTGACAATATGCATATAATTTACAATTTAGTGCCTAGCCATTGGTCCATCTACAGCATAATTAATCTTACGTATCAATTATCACAAACTAAATTATTACATTATGTCATGGTAATGAACATAATGCAGAAATAATTGAATTAAACAGAAAATAGAAGATGCTATTTTTAATTGAAATCGAACTTGAGACATTAAACTCGAGAATTATTAGCCAAAAAATATTACGAAAAAATTATACGCAATTTATCTAAAGATTCTTATAATAATGTTAAATGTTTACTCTAAATACTTTTTTTCTTTTTTTTTTTTTTTTTTCACTTTTTTTTTTTTTTTTTTTTTTTTTTTTTTTTCTCTTTTCTTCTTTTTTATATTTAATATTGCACACAAATATTAAAAAACGTAAAACAGGCAAGACACTTATGTCAGCATTTTTATATATATATAAAAAAAAAGAAAGAAGAAGAAAAAAAAGACCACGACTTAGAAATGATCATACCGACAATATCAACACGTCGATTGTAACTTTATATGTATGTATATATATATATATATATATATATACATATATATATATATAAATATTATTCGATTAAAAAAATTGTACATTCGGTCGGTCCTAAATCAGGGCAATAATTTATTTTATTCGATGGAAAAAATGAGAATGCTTATAGGCGGATATTTAACGATACTTGTTACTATTTATATCTTCCGATCTACACAATATTTTGTTTTATATTTGTCCTATGACACAATGCTTTGAACACTATGGTAGGTAGAAATGCTCTTAACAGACATAAAATATGTATAATCAAATCTACCATTAAAACTACTTCTTTAATACGAGAATATAAACAGCAAATGTCGTGAACATCATTTTTAAAAACTATGATTATTTGTATTGTTTTTATTTAGTCATGTCTTTAAGACAGGTTCATTATATTTCATTCTTTCATAAAATTGCTGCTTATTATCGTTATGAGCATAAATTAAAGAGAACAATAATTCGTCTTCTACAACCCTTGAAAAATACACTGAACGTAGTTCTTTTTAGTATAGGATAGTTAAGTGCAAAAGTGAAAAAGTTCAGTGCAAGCAATATTTCATTATCACCTCCATATAATTGATACTTTTCAGACATATTAATTCTGTAATTTATATGGAGGAAGACAATAGTAGAGATTAGTCACCTTTTTCTATAGTATTTCAATGCTTCTATTATGCAATATATTACACGCTCTGCATGTTATCTAGTCCATATGTCACTCATCCAATCATCATTTAATTCTTCGTTTGGTAAAACTTTCAATTTTCTTAATGCTTCGAGATAAAACGTCAGTTCTAAAGTAACCACCCCATGTTGTGGACCACCATTATTCACTATATTCATTTTTACTAATTGCTCCCTAAGTTTTTCTTTAAATGAAGTATTTACCGTACGATAAAGTGATTCGACTTCAGTCGATGGTAAAATCCCAGAGACAGCCTCGTGAAGCTTTATGAGATAACTGTAAATAAGAAATGATTACATATTTAACAAATTGTACTGACGCATGCAACCTATTGGCCTTTATTGAATTTACCTAGAAATATTTCTAAATGATTTCGACGGTACAGGCGGCCTTGCATTCCATTTTGATATTTGACCTCCTAGTAAATTGTCAACAATAGTTAAAATTTTTCCTTCAATCTCTCTTATATGAGCCCTTATATCTCTTTCTACGCTATCTAATAATGCCACTCCACCACTTACGCTTGGCATACCTACAACTCCGCGACTAGGATTTTGTTCAGCAAGTTCTAGATATCAAGGATTAAATATAATTAAAGTAAATTAAATATTATTAATATTATAGATTGTTACGATATTATTTATCGTCGCACCTTGAAAATGTTTTTTAATATATGGCATGAACCACAAAATAAGTTTCAGACTACGTGCCGCTAATACAAGAATTGTACTTGTTATGGTCTTTAAGCCAGCAACTTGCATAGCCCCAGCACCCAAAACAAGTTGACAACACCGAGAATTATAATGCCGTAATAATTCTGCCAATTGACGTCCAATAGTTCCTGATAATGCTACTAACTCACTGCTGGTTCTATAAATATATGAGTGACGTTATGAATTGTACATTTATTATAATGATTATTTCTTAATAAATATCATGGATTTACCTGCAATATTCGTGTATCATTTGTATAAGCATTAAAGCAGTAGGAACAACTGCAAATCTTTCTTCTCCTACCATAATAAATGATTCTGTACTATCATTTTTTACCTCATCGTCGCGTTTCAATGGGCCACGAGGAAATTGATTTTCTTGATAAATGTACGTTACCAACGATTGAAATTCTGATGGAACATCAGCTTGTTTCCATCTTTCAGATTCTAATAAGAGAGTAAGTCTTGTCTTACGTTCTGTATGGAATTTTTGTACAAACTTGCTCGCTTGTGCCTTCAAAAAAAATATTACCAACCAGTTTTATATTTTGTAATTATAGAAAGAAAACGATCTATTTAAAAATCATCTACCTTGAATGCAGATCGCAATGCAGTACACTGTTTACCACAAAGTTTTTCACATTCTTCTGTAAATTCTTCTACTATATTTGCTAATTGACAAACTTGAGTTGTCGTCGCTCTATCACTTAACCAAGATGCTTTTTCAATTGGACTATGATTTTCCTTATCTTCAATCTTATTTAATGAACTTTCAGATATATTATCTTTCTCATTTTGCAACTTATCTTTTTCATTTGTACCTGCGGAAAGCAGATTACCCAGACGCTCATGGCAGTAATCACAGACAGATATAAGCATATCAGTGAGTTTGGTAGTTACACGAACATGTTCATCTTGCGTCAACAAACGATCAGGCATAGATTCATCATATGAACCATCGACCGTATGTCCAGCAGATAAGTTTGCAGTGTCACGCATTACATCATGAACAGCCTATAAAAAAGAAATACGCGCGCGCGCGCGTATATCTTAATATAATATATAATATATAATAATAATTGTTACATTTTAAAAATATCTTACCTTGACGCGCACTAGCAGTTTTGTAAGAGAATATATTGTATTGTGAAGCAAGGTCAACCTTTCTGCATGGGAAAGACTGCCCACTTCAAGGGCTGCTGCTTGTTGATCACTACAGCAATCACTTGCTGCAAGAGCTTCTATAACTCTTTGCTTTGTTATAGCTCTAACAGTAGTCACAGCCTCCTCTTTGTAAGTATCCACAAAGTGAAAGTGTTTTTGACGTAGTAGTCCAGAAATGATGGAAACAAGTTTATCCTGTTCGTTGAGGATGTACAAATGATCTCACTGGGAAGATGGACGATAGATTGTTTGCTACTCACTAAAGCTAAAATACTTTTTGAAAAGTATTATGTACTTACTCCATCCAACGCAACATCTTCTTCACCTAATGGTCTATTCAAATCTGCGGTAGCATACTTTTGAAATTCCGTTGTAAGCATTTTATCGACAAGTTTTTCCATTTCCGTTAATTGAGAACTCAAATGCCTGAACAGAAACTTAATTAAAATAATATTTAAACTTAATATAAATCGAATAAATATAAAATGTTATATCATAATGTTCACCGAAAGCTATGCACTCCATTTAATTCTTGTAATAGAATCTCTTGTGTCGTAGATATAAGATCCAATGCTGCGACATAGTCTGGTGTAGAAAGTAATAATTGTATCATTGGTTGACTTTGATGTACAGTTGCCATCAGTTTCAATTTTTCATGTACTAAAAATCGATTCGTCCGAGCTCTTTCCAATCTAATGGAGGGAAAAAAAAAAAAAAAAAAAAAAAAAAAAAAAAAAAAAAAGAAAGAAAAAGAAAAAATAGAGAATTAAAAATCGCAATACTTGGATAAAATGCAGAAATATGTTTACTTACTGTAAAACTTTTAAAGAATCCTTGACTAGATATTTGTCAACCTGGTGGATATTTTCTCTTAGCGCTTTTAAAACGGTAATAGTTTGAGATAACTGCTCCATTAAAGCATCATGAGAGGTCATTGCATTGAAGAATGCTTGAGATTTAGAGGCTACCTGTTCTGCTATTCTAACTTCTACAATATCTAAATAGTGACTCAACTGAAATAACATATTATTTCATATATTATTAAGTACTTGTCACCTATGTATATGCATGCCATTAGAATTTATCAGTTCACCTTCTTTTCCATCTGTTCAACATGCGTCACCACGTTGTATTCCTTATCTAATAGGCCATCTTTTGTAAACGGAAATACAGCTTCAAAGTTTTCTCTTTGCGAAAGATTTAAATTTGGTGTTAAAAATATTTTTGGAATATTTAACAAATCAAATTGACTTCGATCTGAAAATATTTAATATTCAAGATAAACTCCACCGTACGACGATTGACAAAATATACAATAATATACTGTTATATATTATTGAAAGTATTTTTTACCTAGCGATTTTACTCTTTTTAAATTTGGAAAAGTCTGTAGTAATTCATTCGGAGTAGTTGGTCTGGTTGCACTAGAACTCATCCGTGAATGTTTACGGTGTCTCTACAAATAGAGATTAAAGAAACAATTAATCTGGGATATGGTAGTGTCATTTAGTAAAAGAAAGTTTAAATCGAAATATTATTGCTTACGCGTGCAATTTTTTTCAGATATACTTCAAAGTGATGCATAGTAACTTCAGGAAGATAAGGACTTCTTGGAACGTCCATTTTTTCTACAAACCCATCGCCCCATGTACGAGTAAAGAAATTACTTTGTTTTCCTTTAAATGGATCATTCAACACTGCAGGTAGATTTTGTATAGCCGAATAAACAGTCCAAGTTGAGCCAGGCTCTAGCAACTGACCATTATTTTTACGTTGGTGCTGCATCGTTGCATGCTTTGTTGCATGGGCTACATAATCTTTATCCGAAACACCTTCCACTGGAAGACTAGTACATACTCCATTATAACCATACAAGCACACATATGATCCACCTTCTCTTGAACAATGTCGATCTCTCAAGTGTCTAAAATATATGAATGGAAATTATTGCAGATACAAAGGAAAGAGAAATGAATTGATATGAAAAAAAGAATTAATT